>NC_072779.1:3559705-3862205 GCF_022539595.1 Amphiprion ocellaris
TTTAAGAAAACCTTTCTGGAGTGTTTTTCATGGCCTCCTTTACATTATTTCATCATATGGCATGTTTTTACAACATGTTTGAAAAATCGCATTTTTTTTCGACATAGTATAGTAAGGCGTTTGTTTTGCGCCAAAATTCATGATCATTTTTTTTTTCAAAGAAAACCTTTCTGGAGTGTTTTTCACGGCCTCCTTTACATTATTTCATCATATGGCACGTTTTTACAACATGTTTGAAAAATCGCATTTTTTTTCGACATAGTATAGTAAGGCGTTTTTTTTGTGCCAAAATTCATGATGATTTTTTTTCGAAGAAAACCTTTCTGGAGTGTTTTTAACGGCCTCCTTTACATTATTTCATCATATGGCACGTTTTTACAACATGTTTGAAAAATCGCATTTTTGTTCGACACAGTATAGTAAGGCGCTTTTTTTGCGCCAAAATTCATGATGATTTTTTTTTCAAAGAAAACCTTTCTGGAGTGTTTTTCCACGGCCTCCTTTACATTATTTCATCATATGGCACGTTTTTACAACATGTTTGAAAAATCGCATTTTTGTTCGACACAGTATAGTAAGGCGTTTTTTTGCGCCAAAATTTATGATGATTTTTTTTTCAAAGAAAACCTTTCTGGAGTGTTTTCCACGGCCTCCTTTACATTATTTCATCATATGGCACGTTTTTACAACATGTTTGAAAAATCGCATTTTTGTTCGACACAGTATAGTAAGGCGTTTTTTTGCGCCAAAATTCATGATGATTTTTTTTTTTTTCAAAGAAAACCTTTTTGGAGTGTTTTTTATGGCCTGCTTTACATTATTTCATCATATGACACGTTTTTACAACATGTTTGGAAAATCCCATTTTTTGTCGACATAGTATAGTAAGGTGTTTTTTTGCGCCAAAATTTATGATGATTTTTTTTTCAAAGAAAACCTTTCTGGAGTGTTTTTCACGGCCTCCTTTACATTATTTCATCATATGGCACGCTTTTAGGACATGTTTGAAAAATCGCTTTTTTTTTTTCGACATAGTATAGTAAGGCGTTTTTTTTGCGCCAAAATTTATGATGATTTTTTTTTCAAAGAAAACCTTTCTGGAGTGTTTTTCATGGCCTTCTTTACATTATTTCATCATATGGCATGTTTTTACAACATGTTTGAAAAATCCCATTTTTTTTCGACATAGTATATTATGGTTTTTTTTTTGGACGACATACTAAACTATGATGTCTTTGGTCACATTTTGGACGACATACAAAACTGTGACATTTCTTTCAAAGTTGTTTTTTGGGCCTTTTGTTGGATTTATTCAATAGGTAAGTTGAGAAGACAGAAAAGCAGGGATGATCTGCAATAAGGGCCATCAGCCGGAATCGAACCTGCGTCTATCTGTGTATGAGTCGCCCTCTCAACCAGTTGAGCTACCTGGGCACCGTTTTTCAAGATGTTGGACGACACACTAAACTGTGACATTTTGGTCAAATTTTGGATGACATCGTTGATTATATACCAGAGCAAGTTTGAAAATGTTTTAACATGTTTTCATATTGTTTTTGACATTCAGCACTGACACATTCCAGGATTTTTTAAAGTAAAATAGACAAAAGATGAATAAACTAGAACTTCCACCTGTCGGTTTGAAAAGCATGTCATTAAAAAAACGAAATAAGTACAAAAATAAAGAAAAAAATACCAAAATTACCCTATTCATCATGGCCAGAAAACATCAAAAAACATCAGATTCTCAACTTTCTGACAGTCTGTGAACTACACATCTAAAACCATGTTGCTTACATTAAATGTTAAAATGATTTATTCTATGTCTCGTTTAAAAATCTGAAAAAAATTTACAGTTTGCATCAAGTCGATTTTGTAAAATCACAAAAACTCCTCCCTCGTCGTTGCAGCTGTGAAGTCATCAGTGACTCAGCTGTGACCAACAGTCACCTGACAAAAATTCTGGGAATTTTCATCTGAACTGCAGACTGTGTTTACAAAGAGCAGATAGGAGACAAGTACTGAAACAAATTTTTATTCCATTTTGGTAAAATAATCTCAGAAATCTGTGTTTTTTTTCTATAATTTATGGCCTTGTAACATTTGTACCTTGCGTAAAAGACACGTTTGAGTTCCATGTTTCCGCAGACATGCAGGATTTTATGCTGCAGTGTAAAACGAGAGAATGTAGAATGTACCTGAGGTGATGGAAGTCGTGGAACTCTGGGGAGGGCAGGAAGGGGAGGTGGTATCCACAGTGGGAGATGGTGGTGCTGACCAGAGCCAGGCAGTACCACAGAGAGGTGGAGGACAGATGGGAGCCGAGGATCACCGGCCCGATCACCACTGGCAGCATGTTGGAGATCTGAAGGGAAAAAACAGATTAAAGCTTTTAAAAATATAGCAATTTATAAAACAGATTGAAAGACTTAAAATCCTATTCAGCCTTGAAATATGCCAGTTATTCTTATCTGGTGTACAAAATGTTGTTTTTTGTTAATAGCAGTTAACATAACTTCAATTAATGGAGAGAAATGTGTTCCGATTTATTGGATGAACACTTAATTAAAAAGATATTTTACATGTTTAAACAGCAGACAGTTGTTAAAGGTCTATAACAAAGGATGTAACAAGCAGCAGATCCAGCTTTTGCCATTAAAAACTGCACTATTATTGATCATTTTGGAATCAATCCGACCTCTAACTGAACTCTCAACACCTGACTTTGGCAGATAAAAGCTGAGCTCAGACTATTTTTATTTTTACGGTCAAGTTTGTCCAGATTCCAGAGTGAAAATGAAACATGTTTGATTTATTTGCTCCAGCTGGAGAGAAAACATCTGGATCTTCACAGAAATATTCAGACTCTCCACAGTCCTTTAAAGCAGCTCTATAAAGTAGTTTCGCTGTCTGATGGTGAGGGTATCCTCATTAAGGTGAGAGGTTAAGAATGTGACAGAGAGAAAGATAGAATCTGGAGTAAAGCAGAAGAGTCTCTTACCACATGCTCCAGAGGATGAGCGTAGATGGAGACAAGTCCAATGGGCGCCGTCCACTCGTGGTGCTGTTTGTGGTAGTGTTTGTAGAGGCTGGGATGGTGGAACAGCCTGAGAGAAGAAAAATACAGTTAATTCATTAAATAACTGCATCATATTTAAAGCTCAAAACTTGTGTATCTTTCCTTTGTGATTCTGAAAGATATTTTAGTCAAGAAACAGAGTCTCGGAGCTCATAAATCTTCCTGACAGAGTCGGAAATACACAAGATTTACTAAACATATTCAAGTAAAGTGACTTTGTGGGATTGAATTTCACACAAGGAAGACGTATTACTAATGTATTGGCTGCTTTGTTATGAGTTTTCTCATCATTCATTAAACCCTTTGAACCCCAAGAACTTTCTGGGTATTTTTTGCTCTTGTTACATTTTTACTTATTTTTTTACTGCAATATAAAATCCTCAAAGTCTATGGAAATAAAACAACCATGACTAGAAGTAAAGAGAATTTAAAAAATGCCCTCTGTGCAGAATGACATAGTTGCAATGCCATGAATAATAAAGAAAGGAAAGATTAAAGTTTTTTTGATTATTTATTTTACAAAGATTTTTAAAAAATGGAGTCAATATGTACCACATTTTGTAGCTGTGTCCAAAGGTGTTAGTAAAACTGAAACAAAAGATAGGGGCTTTTATTTGTCATTGTGTAAATCCAACAAAATGTGTGAACTGAAAACAATGGATTCTCCACATACTACAGCTATTTCTCTGCTTATAGTTTGCAGTTCAGCCAGAAAGTCTCTGAAATTTTGCAATACAACCGTTGGTCGCAGAAGAGTAACTAAAGGCTTCACAATTGTGCAAAAGATGGCAGAATTTCTACAGGATTTGGTGACTGCAAATGGTTTATTTTTGGTGAATTTTTCAAAATAAGACACAGAATGAAGCTATTTTGATTAAATATTCAAATTTTAAGCTTAGGTTTAGTTAGTTTGGCCGATGAAACTGTATCTTACAGATGAGAAGTTGAAAGACAGCTGGAAAGTTGAAAATGTTTGATTCTCAATGTTGTTATAGTCTGTGGTTATGAGAAACTGAGTCATTATGTTGTGTAAATTTAGTTTCCTCTCAGCAGGTTTGGGGTTCACAGGGTTAACTACAAGTCACAATGTACAAATACTTCAATATAAGTAAAAATACACAAGTATTAGCAGCAAAATGTAAAGTATTGTAGCAAAAGTCCTGGTTTGGTCTAGATTATTTTGGGATTAGATTGTTGATAGTGAAGCATCAGTGTTCCTGTTGGAGCTGCTGCAGGTGGAGCTGCTTTTAACTACATAACGTTTAATAAACAAGGTCAGAAGATAAATCAGAGAGGTTTTCAGAGGATTAATAAGAGATGAAAGATGAAAAAAATAAATCTTTGATGCACAAATTTGCTTTCAGTTTTGGGACTTTTTCTTTACATTTTGACTTTTGGTGAGAAATTGTATCATTTGAACATTTATGTCAAAAGTTTTGAGGGAAAAATCACAATATGATGGAGACACTAACAATTCATAGACAACTGAAATACGACCCTGAATACATGCTATTTTCTTTTACAGATTTCAGAAGAGAAAAAGGTTGGAAAACACTGATTTGATTGTTAATAATGGTACTTTATAGACTTGTTATACTGTCCTTTGTATATTATTTAACTTAAAAGTAAATAAGTTGTCAAATAAAAGTAGGATGAAGTAGAACAAAATGAAAGTTCTGTCAAAAGCACTTCAGTAAATAGTTCTTTCTGATATTGTCTTTTCCGCATCTGTATGTGTCAGAACTAACAGCAGACGTGTAAATATCAAAGAGACAGCTCTCTACCTGTGTGAATAGTAAAAGAGAACTTCCTCCAGGATGGAGAAGGCGGCCAGCTCCATCAGGGCCCAGTGGAAGGTGGGCAGCTCCGGGCCGCAGGGGTTTCCTGTCCAGCTCATCAGGTAGTAAACGGCCACCACCATCGGACCCGAGATGAAGACCTGGTTGAAGATGACGGTCTTCAACGCCTGACGGAGCTTCACTGGATCCACCTGGAGGACCAAAGAGGAGTCAAAGCTGGATAGAAACTCAAAGAGTATCAAAACTACCTTTCTTACATACTGACAAATATATTTAACCCTCGTGTCGTCCTGTGGGTCAGATTGACCCGTTTTAAAGTTTGAAAATGTGGAAAAATTGTATATTTTCACAGTGAAACTTCTGATGTGCACATTTTCAACATTTCTGGGAAGGTTTTGCAAATTTTCCGAAATTTGGAGAATTTTTTTGCTGAATTTTTAGATTTTTTTCAGACAAGGAAACAATATTTTTTGATACCCATAAATGAAGACAACAGGAGGGTTAAGTTACATTGCATCCCGTTCTACAGGAGACTTCTCATTGCAGGTGTTAGAATAAGTGAGTTCAAAGAGTTAAATGTCCATCCATTCATCCATCATCTATACGCTGCTTAATCCTCATTAGGGTGTTACACGTACACTTATACACGTATGCTTCATGTTTAGTTCTCTTGGTAAAACAAAATGTGTAACTGATATCATTATTAATCATTTTCCTTGTACTAATTGAACTTTACATCCATATACATCACGTTAGGTGTTCATGGAAGATTTAATCATCTCATCTCAGAATTAACCCTGGACTCTACAATCCAAACGAGCTTCCTGCATGACATTAAATCTGATTTATAACCGTCTACTTGGCTTTCTACCTTCAGCCTTTGGATGCTGGCTGTAAACTCACGACATGCTGAGTTGACCTTTCCTGTTTGTGTGACAACAATGAACTTTCACACAGAACATGTGTGTGTTCACCAGAGTACACACAACAACCTCAGAGTAAGCACACGTTGTTGTTTATTGGTTGATTATCGTCCAAAGTTTACCCCGGGAGAGTTAAATAGCTCTGACCTGTCACTCAGGACTGACTCTGACATGAATAAAGTTTGAATTTTTATCAGGCTGACATAAGCAGAGACCAATGACTGCCTGTGAAAAACATGAAAATTGTATTAATCAAAGTCAAAATGTTGAGTGTGAGTTGGGAAAATGGTTCACATGTTGGTTTCAAGAAGACCAACGTGCCACAAACAACTCTTGGGCTCCTCAGCTGTTCTTAGCAAATGTCTTTTCAAACATTACACGTCTAGGATAATCTAATCTGATGCCACCAAGACAAGATAAGAACAGTGAAATGTTGTTAGTCTGGTTTACAACAGCACAAGGTTGGACATACCAGCTTTATGCTTCATTCTACTCTCCTCTCTTCCACCATCCATTTACTTTTATGTCGCTATTGTATGTCATTTGCTTTTGTCCTGTATATTTACATTAAAAAGTGACAAAAGGACATCATGTACCAGAGTCAGAAATTGTAAAACCTGATGGATTTTCAACTTTCTGACAGTTCTTGAACTACCCATCTGTGATGTGCCATTCCATTGGAAAACCTGGAAATCTAAGCTTAAAATTGCAATTTTTCCTCAAAAAAAAATCAATTCATTCTACATGTGTAATTTAAAAATTCACTGAAAGTAAACAAAAATAAACTGTTTACCCCAGATTATGTTAAAAAAAAATAAAGAATTGTGTGCTTTAAAGTGCAACCATAAAGCTATTATTGACTCAGGTGCAACTAATAGTCAGGCGACAAAAAATCAAGACGTTTTCGGCTGAACTGCAGGATGTGTTTACACAGAGCAGATAGAGGTTTAAAAATGTAAGTAGTAAAATATCTAAAGTATCTAGAATAAAAGTTATGTCAGAATTGGTACCTCGAACACTCAGTCTTTCCAATTTTTGTAAAAGAATCAAAGAAATCAAATATTTATCTTTCTATTTTTAATGATTTATAGTATTGTAATTTTACTATAATTCACTAAAGATTTTTTTTAGTTTCTTCTACTTCTAGCCATGTTTCCATTAAGGTCATTAAAGACTTTATGTTGCAGTAAAAAATGAGCCCACAGTCAGCAAAAAAACAGCCACAAACTGCTTGGATTTCAGACAGTTAATGTGGAGTTTTTTTCCTCACACTGTTGTAAAGTTCAAAGGAAATCTTTTCACTTGAGGAATTAATGTATGTTATTGCGAATTAGCTATGAAAAACAAAAAAACAATGCCAACATTAATAAAAATGATCCTAAAATCATCCAGGTTGATATCAATCAACGCTGAGATGAATTATACTGGGAATGGCTCTATAGGAATAACATTGAAAAGAAAAATATAATCTTGCATTGATGACTGTGTGATGGTTCATTGACCAGACACTCTGAAAACACCACTAAAATCATTAAGATAAACTGATATATGACTTGATAAGGTTGCATTGTGCAATTTGTTCTAATTACTGCACATCCCGACTGTTTATGACGAACTGGTCTCAAGTTCAGACAGGTTTATTCTCCATAGTGGACAGAAATCCAATAGGAAACAATGACTCAATATATCGCCACAGATTACCTCATGATTGGAGATATGAAGTTTTACTACTGTAAAGATTCATATCACGCTATAAAAATGCTGGAAGAAGCCATTTGTAAAGGGAGGAAACGCTCACTGACATCACCTGTTAGACTTTATTAGCCTCATAATGCACAGATTACTGATTGAATATTGAGTATTCCTCCTCCAGCCATGAACATGACCTTCCTGTGTGAGCTCCGTGTTCTCAGCTATAATCTCTGAAAGGTGAACATTTATCAGCTTTTTATCTGCGCGGTGTCCGACATCATCTGCTGATCAAACACAGCCGAAGGACTTTGGTCAGACAAATATGTGGATGCATCAGATCTGTTTCATGTGTGTCAGATGGTTATTAAAGGCCAAAGGATATTTCTGGTTGTATTTAACTGGACTTAAGGGACAGTGAAAGTACGAATGGTCAAACCGGTGGATAAGAAAGTATACAACACATTTGTAGTGAGAGGGCTAGACTGATTATTGACCTGATATTTGGCATTTTTCAGATTATTGATAAATTAAATGCTCTACTTCAGGTCTGTGCAGCGTCCCATCCCTGTCTATGTCTCTATTTTGTCAGAAATGCCTCTGAAACAGTAAAAACTGAACAGGAAACACAAGCTGTTGCCGCAAAATAGAAATTAGCTTCTCTCACAATGGCTAAGGCTATGCTAGTGGCTAACGGCTAGTGGCTAAGTTAAAAGGCAGCAACAGATTAACGTGAAACAGAGCCTGGAAAACAATAATTACTTAAAGATCTGGACCTTAGTGGGCAATGAAAGTGATAAAACAGTGAAAGATTGAAAAAACAGAATAGAATAGTAGATTTAATCTCAGTTGATCCCACATAAACAGAGAAAAGAGTCCTAATTTAGTCCCTCCTATTTCTATTTTACTAATTCAGTTATAGTCATCCTTATAAATGAAGAAGATTAGTTATTAATGACAAGTTCTCTGGTATCACACGCTGTTAAAGCATTCCATTTAATTTATATTGGTTCCAAATATCGGTTATTAGGCTTTTTCATTACCAATAATTGGCATTGGTAACAGCCCTAAAACAAAAAAAATTATAATAAAATTTAAAAATAAAAATAAATAAATGTAAATCAAATCAAAATAAAATAAAAATAAGATTGGATTAAAAAAAATTAATTATAAATAAATAAATGTAAATAAAACAAAAATTTAATTAATTAAAATTTTTAATTAAAACTAAATAAATATAAATAAAATAAGACTGAATTAAATAAAAAATAAACTAAAAATAAATCAAAATAAAATAAGATTGAATTAAATTAAAATTTTAAAATAAAAATAAATAAAATCTAATCAAAATTAAATTAAATAAGATTGAATTAAATTACAATTTTAAATTAAAAATAAATAAATATAAATAAAGTAAAATATAAATAAAATAAGATTGAATTAATTTTCAATTTTAAATAAAAAAATTAAAAATAAAATAAAATCAGAATAAAATAAAATAAGATTAAATTAAATTAAAACACATATCCGTTAATCTATAGTCTGCAGCTTACCGGGTTGTTCTTGTCCACCTGGATGCGGTAGCGAGTGATGAAGGAGGGTTTTCCGGTTATGTCCACCAACAGCAGCAGAGCATTTGACAACCAGAACGTCAGAGTGGGAAGCAACATCGTCCCTGTTGAAGGAAAAATAAACAAGAAAACAAGGCCGCTGTCACATAACGTTCACTTAACCAGGACCTGAACCCCACAAAGATCGTATCTGGAGGATGAAAACGTTCTTGAAAACATTCCTGAGAAAAGTGATTAAGTCGAGACATCATGGCTGAACTGAACAGCTGCTTTCATCGAACACAAACACAGGATTTCCTCTGTGTTGGGTAGAACATGAGGTAACTTCCCATAAATAATAAAACAAAGCCCTGTTTGTGTCTTAGGGGATGAATTAATGTGTGTAATTGAACTTTAAAATATACTGGCAATGATGTTGTGAACTTTTCCTCCAGCGATCATGAGCCTGAATGCTAAATATGTAAACAGAGAGAAACTAATTTAAGAACTCAGAAAAGATCCACTTGTGTTTGAGTGTTTTACAACAACACAGAAGATGTATTGGACCAGTTTCTTACCCAAGAAGAACAGAGCAGCATCATGACCCTCGAACGCCACGTACAGCTTCGTCCACAAGTTCTGCCAGAAATCTCCTGAAGCTCCCCAGAACCTCTGAAGGTGCCTGCAGGAGGATTCACATTCAAGGTTCAAGTTGACGAGACTGTTTTCTGACATAGAAAACACTTTTGTGGATTTTATTTTTTCTTAAGCATAGATAAGTGTGAATGGGCAGAAAATTTGGAACATTAGCAGTCCAGGCTAGCCAAAGGGTTTGTAAATTCATTAAAAAACGAATTCATCACGACATGAATAGGTGCCACGTGGACATTTAAAGAGTTCACTGACCCCAAGAAAAGACTAAGCTAAAGTCTGTATGTTGAATATGTGCATTGACATATCAGGCATAATTTTTGACAAGAAAAGTTGATCTACAGGAAAATAAATGTTTGAAAGCCTAACTGTATTTTGAGTGACCGCCTGGTGTCTGAATTTAGTGTTGACTTAAAGATACCTTCACCATTAATTATTGCATGAAAGTCAAACATTGGCACAGGATATTGTGTAATTAATGTTTATGTTTGACTCCATAAATTCTTATTATTCTTCTTCAAACCCATTTTTGCTGTAAAACATTTAAGCAAACTTCATCCACAAACACCAAGAACCTACCAGACCCATTCTGGTACTTTATTGTGAAGATTTTTAAATGTGATTATTATTATTTTTTGCACGTCTCCTGTTGTTTAAACTATCTACTATGGAATTTTGCACATTCTCAGGTGATAATTTGCACAATTTTTGCACCCTGGAAGTATTTCTATTACTCTTTATTACTTATAATCCCTTGGATTTGCTACACTTGCTGTTAAGGCTTCTTTATTTATTTATTTATTTGGACGGGACAGTGCATATTAATGAACGTACAATCTCATAAGTTTACACAAGCTTGCAGTAATTAAGCTGGATTTAGCACAAGGCTAATTTCCATCCGATTTTTAATTTGACTTCCTTCCTTTAAAAATAGTTTCATCCTTTTTACAACATGTTCTCGAGTTAAAAAGGTGTATACAAATTGGTTTTAGTTGGGAAAGACCAATTAAATATTTAACATAAGCCAGAAAAGAGATGAAATGTGACCTACAAAGAAAAACTGTTGCATTGGAATGGAAAGAAATGAGAGGAAGTAATATGGTTTAGGTACTTTGGATGCCAACAGTTAAACTCAATGTGATAAAGGGTTCATACGCGAGAATGAACATTTACAAGTTTACTGTAATGAACCAAAACAAACTCCTCCTATGTGAAACTCTACTTGGGAATGAAACTAATTCTGTTCTTTAACACCGTAGTTTTGTGATCTGCCAGTTTTCTATTATCTTGTTCAGCTGTGTTTTCCTACAACTTAATTTTCTATACTGTGCTCTTACGTTCAGTCCTGTCCATTGGCTCAGTCCTACTGGGTCCAAACCAACAGCCATCTAATGATGCCCAGGAATAAACTCGAACTGATCGCGTCCCGTCTAATCCCATCATGCCTTGTCCTGTTACATCTAGTCCCATCATATAAAGTCCCTGTCCAGTCCTGTCCCATCTCATTATGTTATATTATCTTATTTCATGCCATCTCTTGCTCCACCCTCATGCTCTCTTCTGTCCACTGGCCCAAACCAACACCTAGCAACCACCTAATGATACCTTAGCAACTGCCCGGAGCCATGCAGCAAGAACCTAAATTTGTAGGAAACCCCCTTAAATATCCAGTCACACCCCATCAAACAGGTCTCTGCATGGTAGGTCCTGCTACATCCTGCCATGTTAGATCGGGTCCTCTAATGTCCCATCAAACCTGCCACGCCAGAAGCTCATCTAACTTCACTAATATCGTGACCCAGACATCAACCAAAGGACGTCTTGAATCCTAAAATGCACGGAACGAGGAGGAGCCATGAACAAGGATGCACAAGAGACAACAAAAGGAATCTTGGACGTACAATTAGCAAAATAAAATGAGTTTCACACACATCTGATGCCTCCACATGTAGTCCTGCAACGTCTAATACCACCATTATATTCTATAACTTCATGTAATCTCTTTTCCCCGTCTCTGTTTTCTGATCATGTTCTACTAAACACTCCTCTACCTTGCCCTGTCCTTGTCCATCCAGTCCTGCAGTCTGCTCTACCAAACAGGTTCACCACAACCAGGATGTGTTTTCATTATGTGGCTTCACTAAACCCAACAAGCTGGTTATTAACTCTGCAAGTCAGCCGGTGTTTCAGGGTCCAGCTGTGATTATGTTCTCACATGGACAAGTCTAGAGTTGTAAATTTCTCATCAAGAGAATAAACTGTAATCCTAAACAAATATAGGGTGTGAAAAACATAAAGCAGCCAAAATCTGAAAGAAAGTTGGCAAAAAACCAGACTATATGAATGTCAGAGTTAACAGGCTTATTAACCCTCGTGTCGACCAGTTTCACAGTTTGAAAATGTGATTAAAAAAATGTATTTTCACAGTGAAACTTCTGATGTCCACATTTTCAACATTTTTGGGAAATTTTTGAACATTTTTTGGTATGGGCACCAAAAAATATTGTTTCCTTGTCTGAAAAAAAACCCCACAAATTCAGCAAAAAATTCCCCAAATTTCTGCAAATTTGCAAAAACTTCAGGAAGAAAATTCCAATAATTCCTTAAAAGTTTCCATTAAAAGTTTTATTAAAAAAAAAAAAAAAATCCCCTAAATTTGGCAAGAAAATTCTTGTAAATATTTTCAAAAAATGAGTAAAATCTTCCAAAAAAATCCTAAAAACATCTGATTACATATATATCAGTAAAACTTCTAATATTTTCTTTAAGAACATTCCCATAAAAATCAACCAAAATCCAGTGAATTTCGCTGGATTTTAGTTGATTTTTTTGTGAATGTTCTTAAGAAACAATTTTAACATTTCTTTTTTTTCCACCAAAAAATGTTCAAAGATTTCCCAAAAATGTTGAAAATGTGGATATCAGAAGTTTCACTGTGAATATATATATATATATATATATATATATATATATATATATATATATATATATATATATACAATTTTTTTTTTTTTTTTTTTTTTTAACATTTTCAAACTTTAAAACAGGTCAATTTTGACCTGCAGGATGACATGAGGGTTAAAAAGTAGCGCTGCCCTTCTTCGGGTTCAGCTCAGGACACGCTGCAGGTTTGCCGTGTGAGTTCCTACCATGTCAGTGAGTTGCCAAACGCTGCCAAGAATAAGATGCCGGATCCGATGACAAACGCGGCTTTCTTCACGGAGTCCCACAGTCCTCCTGGGCCCTCCTGCACAGAGAAACAGCAACGATCTTCCTGTTAAAGTCAAGATAGCGTGCAGTCTCATGACATGGAGCTGTATCAGCACCAAAACCTCTAACGGTGGAGAAATATGGATCTGAAACAACACCAAGACTGTTACTGAAACCAGCCAAGTGTCTTTCCAAGAGGATGCCAGAACCGAGCGGTTTATGTTTTCATAAGTTAAGGTATTTAGCAGCGAGGGAGTGCCGGGAGGTAAGATTGTATGTTATGAAGGAGAAAGTGAGTCCAGAGAGCAAAATAAATCAGGCAGCAGGAGGGAAACAGTCATGAGACTCTGAATCCTTTCTGTGCATCTTCAGTATGTCACTGCCTAAAGAAACTGTGACACTAGAAGAGAACAGAATGGCTTTACTGTGATCACTGGGCGGTGCATTGATAACAAGCTAAATGAAAGAACAACAAATAATAAAATCAAATGTACACATAAAACAAGACGAAATTAAGAATTGCAACATCAGCAAAAGAGGCAAGATGTATACATAGTACAAACCAATAAAATAGAATAAATATGGGCAGGAGATTCGCCGAAAGCAGCATTAGAACCAATAAAAGTGACACTGTGTGTTTTTGTTTTGATTGTTCTATTCTATTCTATGTTATTCTGTTCTATTCTATTCTATTTCAAACCTCTGAAACCCAACCACTCTGGTGGGTTTGAAAGGTGTGCTGTCTTTCAAATAAATAAATCACATTATACCATTTTTTTAGAGCCGGAAACAGAAAGAATTTATTTATTTATGATTTGTCGCATTAGAACTTTGTAATTCTGCACAGGAGACATTTTGAGTTCTGTCTAATTCTAGTCATAGTTGTGCTGTTTCAAAAGAGATTTTATACTTCAGAGACATTGTGGCAGGAGCAAAGAGCACTCAGCACCTTCTTGGAGTCGTTTCTGCCCACATGTTGGCATCGATCCATATTCCTACAATAGATGAGTTTATATTTGATCTCCTGCAGCAGGTAATTCAGATAAAAGTGGGTCTTTTAGCCTGAAAAGTACATTCGTGTCTAACAAATGCATTTAATAAAAAATAAATATGGGGCAGGGATCAGTTCACTCAGCAGGAATTAAGTCCAGGGATTCATGTCACAATCACCAGACTGTCTGAAATGCAGCTTTTACCCCGACTGCCCTCAGTCCTGCCATAGCAACGGAGGGAACAATGCTGAGCAAATGTTGAGCTGGTCCCAGGATTCAGTTCTCACATTTTAGTCTCTGGGACACAATCAGGATCTTACAGAAGCAAAACCCCAGGTGCATCTTGGTACTTTTATCCTTATGAGGACATTTTATTTCTAAGTCTGCAAAAGAAGCCCCAACAGAATACAAACACATGTAAATACGTGTTAGTTTACTACACTCATTCTACTCGTCTTTGCTGATCCAAACACTTGTTTGCGTTTCTCATGATCATGTCCACAACCTATTATGTGCTATCATCTCCTTGCTCCCTGCAGGGCTCAATAAATTTACTCAGAAAAATGCAACTTGTCAGGTTGAGCCTGTTGCAGAGAACAAAAAGGCAAACAGGACAGTTCCCAGTGGAGCCGCAGTTAAAAGAAAGCAGCCAGGTGGAAACGTTCTCTATTAGACAAGTCAGGTGAGATCCACTTTATATAACAAGTGTTTTAACACAACAGCAAGGTGCTTTGGAAAAAAATGCAGGTACAGATAAATAAGTACAGAAAGTTCAAACATTATTAAAGGCAAAACCTCTGGTGTGGATCAAATAAAATGCCATCAAATTAAACTTTATCAAGGATAAAGACTGAAATGGCAGTAAAAGTGTAATAAGTTTTCCTTTGGGTGTCTTGAGAAGCTCACAGACAAGCTCCTTTGTTCATAAACCTTCATCTAATTGTTGCATTTTCTACGAGCCAGATCTTTACTTCAGGCTTCATCCACACGTGCACAAGTATTTGTTGTAACTTATCTTTTCCGACGAGTTTTGACCTTTCGTCCACATGTAAATTTATGTCAAAAAACTGAGCAAACAGAAACTCTGTTTACAGTGTTGATGTGTCGACAGAGAAAACTGAGTTTTTGGCTTGTAAGAGTCACAGTGTGAATCTTTAACCTACTTTTAGTGCAGTGACAGATGTGGCCAAAACAGTGCTGTTGCTAACCTTGTGAACAAGACATTTTTAATATTAACATATAAATGTGGAGTTTTTTCACCAGACTGAGGAACAGAGGTGCTAGAATCAGTCCACATATGATTATTAGACTATCGGAGCCAGTAATAGTGTTTTTCCTGGCTTCTACTGGCCAACATGGCTTTAAAGTTATTGTTTTATCGTGGCATAATGTTTTGGAATAACCTAGACAGCAATTCAATCATGTGGACAGAGATTTTTTTGGAGAATAAAAAAGGAAAAATCTTGTTTTTCAACTGGACTATACCTCAACCGCCCAGATTCAGAGACCAACGTCTAAGTGACATTTGTAGGAATTTACAGGAGGATTTGTAGCTCCTTGAAGCAGCAGGAGGCAGATTTCATTAGAGCTTTAACACATGTGCAAGTATCTCCAAACTAACAGCAAAATGACAGCACATACCGTACAGCCTAATAAAAACAACTTCCTCCCAGAAACAGAGGAGCAGTAATGCAACAAGTGATTCCAGAAGAAAACAAACGGCCTTATATAAGCAGATCAAGGGTTGTGGCTGCATTGGCTGTGACTCACTGCTTTCTATCTTCATTCTCCTCCATTGAGTGATAACAGATAGTTGGTTTTAAAGGTGATGTGTTCTTACCTGTCTGCTGCTGCTCGCTGCTCTCCTCACGTCTGTAAACACAACAATCGACACAGAATAAGCTGTTTGTGATTTCCAGGTACAATTACTACAAACAGTAGATATTTAAAGAGGTTTCTACATCATTTATTGTTAATGATGCATTTTTCATGACATCTTTTTTCTTTAAATATCCAAAATGATCATTAGATGAATGATTTTGGAGTAAAACTGATGTCCTGTGCCACAGCGATGGATGGCAGAAGATTAAAAATGATGTGTTCTGCTGTTTATCTAAACAAAAAAAAAAAAAAAAACAAATATGATCGGACCACAGCTGGTCAGCAAAATAACAGCATTTATTTTTATTTAGTGAATGTTTTCTGAGGTGAACGCTCCTCACTGCTTTTTTGTTTTTTCATCTTTTCGTGGTACTGTAATCATCTAAGTGCAGTGTAGCCTGGTGCAAAATTTACAGCTGGAGGATTATAACTAATCCTATTATAATCCATCCTTACTGTGTGCACTTTTTCACTCAGATTCTTGGGGATAAACGGCCGTACATGGAGTATTTTTGTCAAAAAAATGTGGCCAAAACAAAGTAAACATCTACTAGTGATGTAAATGCTGCAACTAATGATTATTCTTATTATGAATAAATCTATGGAGTCGTCTGTGGAACTAAACAGGTCATCATTGTGTGTGTAAAATGTTCATTACAAGTTCCTAGAGCTCATGACTACTTTGTAAATTGTCTGTTTTTGTTTACCAATGCAAAAACACGCAAATATATTCAATTTATTATTATAAAAGACAATGAAAAAACATCAGAGGAGCTGGGAACAGATTTATTTTTACCTGCAAGACTAAAAAATTGCCTTATTTGCCAACATTAATTTGATAATCAAAATTATTTGAAAGAATTTTCCGACAATAGAAGAGTTGAGAAATCGATTAATGAAATGTTTTAGAGGAAGACGAGAACAGCATGAATGCATAAAATAATGAAGTGAAACATCTTTACTTGTTGTGTACAGTTGGCGATAACTAATTGTCAGAACATTACTGATTTTACACGTTTTATTGTGATTTCTATCTTAATGTTTGCACCATTCTTATAACATATACATTACTCTGGTCAACTCAGACCGTATGAATAAGCTTGAATTGATAAATGACTGATTTCACCAAACTACAGCTTCACGAATATGAAAACTATAAAGACTTGTATGTATTTATTGGCTACTGATTGAGTTCAACCAGAAAATCTCAGCTCAATATTAAAGCTTAAAATAACTGGATGAAATTATCCACGTTGGACAACTTAACTATATGACTTTTTAGTTTGTCTACTCATCCATTATTTATACCCAACTGTCCTTCTGCATATTAAATTAAGTAAAATACTTCAGTGTCAGATATTATATTGGTTTCACGAGGCTAAAGCTTCAGAAATACTAAAAACACAATATTTTTAATTACATAACTGTGAAATAAACACACCTTTTCACTTTTAAATTCTTTTAATTTATTGACCGGCTACTGATTTGGCTAACATTTGGTCAGTGTTTGGACTTTTCTTTTCATCTAAATTACCTTCTGGTCCATATATTCATCCATTATTTATACCCAATTATATTTTTGTGTATCAGATCAAGTGAAACATAACTTAAAAATATAAAGTTTGACCCTTATTCATTATTAGTGAGTTAGATAAGTGACTGTAATTGCATATACATAGTCGAGGGCTGCAAAGAAATGAGGATTTTCTTTACTAGAACTGGTAAATAATGTAAATGTTGAGTGATGGCCAAAATAATACTGTAAACAATGACTTGAGGTAAGTTAGTGCAGACACCATGTGCACCTCAGAGAATATTAGTTAATTTATTAATCAGCATCTTCATTAAAAACTGGCATTAAACAAGCATGTAAACAATACAATTTAAAGAGTTTATGTGTTACAAAAGATGCTGGATTGTACTGAGTTTCCCTGAACGCACCACAAGTTCAACTCTCTTTGTTTTTGGATCTTTACCGCAGCGGCACCGAGATGCGGCTTTATTCTGAACAAAACCGGACTCCACAGATGTACTACCGGTAAATAAAGCTCCGACTCACCGCTGCCTGTCGTCTCCACCGACATGTTTCTGCTCTCAGTCCGCTGCTGCGCGTTTTCATGAGCTCAAAGCAGCAGTTTATTTACAACAGCTTGAGACTTCTGATTGGCTGGTTCCCGGTCAGCTGACCTGATCAGTACCCGGAAGTATCGTTCCCTCCTCTCCCAGCTGGAGGAGTGTGTTTTTTCTTCTTTCCTCTAGTCCACATGATTTATTAAACCAGGTGAAGGTTGAAGCTGAAGCTGTTGGGTGGTCGCTACAGTGGTTTTATAACGTGCTGAGAAGAACAAAAAAACTAAACAGTTTATCAGTCTGAAGAGTTTGTTCTCATAAAACAATAAATGTTCAACAGATAATTAAAATACATGAGATGAGATTACCTAACAGCACTGCAGCAGGGTCAGTATATAACTGAGGGACTTCTGAAGTCCATGGGATATATGTTGCATACATTTCTATTAAAAGTTAAAAAAAAAAAAAAAAGTTTTTATGTTCATTCTGATCATGTCTTTACAAATTCCAATTATTTATTATGGAAACAATCATTTATTAATAAAAAATGACTGAATATCAATAAAATGTCAACTATGTTCCGAAAAGTCCCACAATTATATATTGACCCGTCCAGAATGACTCGAAAATTATCCATAATTACAGAAAATTAGTCCAGAATGACATGAAATCTGTCCTAAATTACTTGAAAATGATCCCAAAGACACAAAAATGATCCAAAATGACGAGAAAAGATCCAAGCTGACATAAAACTTGTTGAAAATGACAAGAAACTTGTCCAAAATGACTCAAACATTGTCCAAAATTATTTGAAAATGATCCATAATTACAGAAAATTGGTCTAGAATGACATGAAATTTGTCCGAAATGACTAGAAAGTTAGTCCAAATACAGAAATGATCCAAAAGGATGAGAAATGATTCAAGCCAACACAAAACTTGTTGAAATTCACAAGAAATTTGTCCAAAATGACTCAAAACTTGTCCAAAATGACTTGAAAATGATGCATAATTATAGAAATTTAGTCCAGAATGAGATGAAATTTGTCCTAAATGACTTGAAAATTATCCCAAAGACAAAAAAATGATTCAAAATGACGATAAATGATCCAAGCCGACATAAAACTAGTTGAAATTGACAAGAAAATGCTCCAAAATGACTTGAAAATAATCCATAATTACAGAAAATTAGTCCAGAATATTATGAAATTTGTCCTAAATGACTTGAATATGATCCAAAATGACGAGGATATACAAAAAGCCCCACAATTATATACTGAGCGAGTGACTTCATCTTAGTATCTGATATAATAATGAGAAAGTGCTGCAGCTTGTTAATTAAGAGCCTTTCTTTGTTTGAAATCACTTTAATCAGAATTATTTAAGATTTTAAGTGTTATAACTGCAGGAACTCATTCATCCAGGTCATTTTAATCTTAAATCCACTAGTTAGCAACTGGACAACTTCTTGGTTCTTGAAAACATTCAACTCTGTGCTTAGAGTTGTGTATGGATGTGAAATTCAATGTAGAGGCATCTCAAGACTGCATTAAAAGTACCTGATAAGTGGTGCCTTTGGCCCCCTCTTCTGTTGACATTATTGTCCGCAAAGGAGTGTTTTTTATGCTTTTTACATCTGGACAGAGAAGTCAGCTGGTCTGAGAGAGAAGTGAAGGAAACCATCCAAACCCTGGTGGGTTTATATGACAGCAGTTATCAGATACGTTCACCACAGTCCTGAGATTCCTCCTCATACAGTTTCATAACGTTCACACCTCGGGACATGTGAGTCCTCGGCCATGAGCCGTGTGAATCCAGGGTGAGAATAAACACATCAGACTCCCCACAAGGCAGTTAGAACGTGAAACATTTTTAGAAACCAAACAGAAGCACCTTCTGCTGAATCACCTACGGTTATCATGACATGGATGACTGAAAATCATGTTGTTATAAATCACATTTAACACAACAACAAACCAGTAACTCACACAAGATCCTTACAGTCACTTTAACAGTTTATTAACAACTACACTACCAGTCAAAAGTAACATAGAGCAACTTTAAGTAATATAGAGCAACTTTAACTCCTTTAGAGCAACTTTAACTACTATAGAGCAATTTTAACTAATATAGAGCAACTTTAACTCATTTGGAGGAACTGTATTTCCTTCAGAACGTTAATTAATATAAAGCAATTTTCATCAATATAGAGAAACTTTAACTAATGTAGAGCAACTTTAATTTATATAGAGCAACTTTAATTAATGTAGAGCAACTTTAAATCATTAAGAGCAACTTCAACTGATATAGAGCAACTTTAACTGATTTTTGAGCAACTTTAACTAATATAGAGCAACTTTAACTAATATAGAGCAACTTTAACTCCTTTAGAGCAACTTTAACTCCTTTAGAACAAATTTAACTCATTAAGAGCAACTTTAACTAATATAGATTTGATATAGATTTTGTTGTCTGGACAACAGTACAGTTGCTCTAATGCACAAATAATAAAATATATAAGGGTTTGCACAGGCAGCAATTGTAGTAAAATCAGTTGATTTTTTCTTTGTTTACAATAAGAATATAATTAAAACACTTGATTAATAATTTACCACTGACACTAAGCTAGTGTTTGAAGTATTTACAATAAACTGTACAACTATTGCAGCTTTACATCATCAGAATATTGAAGACCACATGAACTTTACTCTAAATTTTCTCTGCAGTAACATCACCTCCAGTTATCACTCCCACTCCTTGACCACGACGACCTTCAGGCCCGTCTGCCGCCACAACATATGGCTCCATTATCGCTCATTATTGTCATTATCTCACGGGGGGTCAGTGCACTGTAATCGTTATGTAAAATTAGTATGATTTGGAGCTCTGCTGGGTAAAAACCACCTTTAATAAACATGGGGAGAGAGTTGAAGCTCTGACTTCACAGAGAAACTTCTCTTATCTCTTCTGACTCATGGTAGAATTTATCAGTCTTCTTTTATTGTCTAAATCATCGCTATAAACAGTACATTTATGTCACATGTAATGACATCATCTGCACGAATAAAATGGATTATGATTGAGCAGCCGCATCCTTTGGCTAACTTTCCTATAATATGAAAGCCTGATTGGTGTTAATTAACTACTTGTTCCCTTTTTTGGTTTAATCTAACCACAATTCTGGTAGTTTGTTCAGTTGCAGCAGATTTTAGTCGGTCATAAGATTTCCTGGTGATCGTCCTGCATGACTGCGGTTTGTGGTAAATAGAAGTTTTAACCTCCGTGTCATCCTGCGGGTCAAACTGATCCATTTTACAGTTTGAAAATGTGATTTTAAAAATGCATTTTCACAGTGAAACTTCTGATGTCCACATTTTCAACATTTTTGGGAAATTTTTGAGCATTTTTTGGTGGAAAAATATGTTTCTTTAAGAACATTCACAAAAAAATCAACCAAAATCCAGCAAAATTCGCTGGATTTTGGTTGATTTTTTGAGAATGTTCTTAAAGAAAAATATTAGAAGTTTTGTTGATATATATGTAATCACTTCAGATATTTTTAGGAATTTTATTATTATTGCAATTTTCTTCCTGAAGGTTGTGCAAATTTTCAGAAATTTGAGGAATTTTTTTTGCTGAATTTTTGGACTTTTTGAGACAAGGAAACAATACATTTTGGTGCCTGTAAACGAGGACAACAGGAGGGTTAAAGACCAGAATTATAGCAATGATTTAGACAAGTTCTGAGATCTTTCCACTGGTTCCCTGTGCATCAAATTATTAGTTTTAAAATACTGATGTTGGTTTATTAATGATTGATCCTGAACAAAGAACAAAGAGGCGGTTTTCAGTTTTTACACACCACATATTTGATACAAACTCCCAGAAAACTGCATTTCTGCCTCAACTCTCATTTTTATAAATCAAGGCTAAAGATGTTTCTGTTGCCTTTTATTAAATAATAACTGTTTTCAACTGTACTGCAGCTTTTTGTTTTCCATTTCATCTTGTTTTTAATTTGCTATTTAATTCTGATTGTGTTGTAATGCCTGTTGTATACAGCTTTATGTTACATTCACAAATTGCTGTTTTAAGTTTAACAATTTTACATAAAGAAATGCCTGCCATGTTGTTGAAATCTGCCAAACAAATAAACCTGCATTGCCTTTTTTAATTAATCTACAATATATTTTATAAAAAATGTAAAATATAATTTATAACACATGCTACAAATATATATATATATTATCTGACGGACTTATATGCTTTTTTCTCACGTGTTTTTCTATTCTTATGGGTGGCAATGACAGTATATACAGTGCATTGTGGATTTTGTTGTACAATGCCACTTTTTTGGTGTATGTATAGTAAGATAAAAGCTTTTGACTTATTTTATTGTCAGGTATTCATATAAAAATTCCACATATCACATCAAATCACAAGTGGAGGCCAAATAATTAAACTTTAAAAGCTGTTGCCTGAATAGCAAACCTGTAATTTGTACAGAACTTCATGCTTTCACTGAATGCTTTAGTCTGATTTTTGTGTTTTTCTACACTACATTTGATCTGATCTGTCTGTTTTTCATCCAGTCCACTGAATGAATAAATATTTCCACAGAGATACGAACCTGTGCATCTGTAGGACACCTGCTAACAGAGCAGAGTTCATGCAGCAGGTAGATTATTGCATCATAAAGTGGTGTTTTATGGTGTTAATGCAAAGCTCAGGTCTGCCCTCTGCTGAGAAGCTGCTGTTACTGCATCAGTGAGCTGCTCGGTTTCAACAAACATCTGTCACCAACACTGGAGGCCTGGACTGTGTCTGGGTTTGCAATGCTTTGGATTCATCATGAAACATTTTAGAATTTGGAAGTTTGTGTTTTTCAGGACTAAAGTGAAGGAATTTGATCAGAAGGGCGTATTTATTTCTAGATCAAGCTGAGTTAAGAGGACTTTTCGGCTTCCAAATTTTTGAAAAATAAACCAAACACAGAAACGACAAAAACGAGACAGAAAACCATAAAAAGGAGACACAAAACCACAAAAACGAGACAGAAAACGACAAAAATGAGACACAAAACCATAAAAACGAGACACAAAACCACAAAAATGAGACAGAAAACGACAAAAACGACAGAAAATGACAGTCAAGACAAAACGACAAAAACGAGATGCAAAACAACAAAAATGAGGCAAAACAATAAAAACAAGACACAAAACAACAAAAACAAGACACAAAACGACAAAAACGAGACACAAAATGACAATGAAGACGTGCAGTCTCATGAGAGTTAACAAATGAGGCTGGTGCTGTTTAGAATTTTGGAATTATTAACAAGTTTTTCGACAAATTGCCCCTTTTTCTTTGTAAAATGGCAGCATCATTACTTAAATGTATAGTAACTGTTAATTTGAAGGAGGAAAGTTAAACCTCTGCAGTATATTTACATTCTGTTGAAGTCAGTATACTGTGAGTTGTGTACAAGTAAATTGTTATCTCACTACAAAGACAGTCATTTTAATTTTTTTAAATTTCTTTTCGGTTTGGGGATATCAGAATGGTTTTATGACTGATTAAAACATCCAAAACAGTACTCTCAACAGTGAGAAAAGTCTTAAAACATTCTGCATGTTGGTGTAGTAAATGTGTGAATTCTTGTACCCTTTGTTTACCTGAACAGGTGGTAAAATCCTGGTCTTACAAGAAGTGGAGCTCGCTGGGCTGGTTTTATATTTTGATCACCTCCCTGGGTTTATTTTGGTCTAAATGCCACATTTTTAGCAAAGATTCTTGTCTGAACATCAGATGTGATCAACACAACTTTTCCAGCCTTTTCCAGGACAAACAGCAATAAATATTTGCACAGCAGAAAAAGCAAACACCAAATGATCTACGGTTGAACTCTACTTGATGTTAGTGTCCTGTATTGTACACGCTGACTCACTGTCCTGCTATCAGAGCGAGACTTGAGTCCACCAGAGGCTGAGTTAATGTTATTAGAAACACCTGTGATCTTCCAAGCATCCGTCTGAGTCCAACAGACGAGTCAGAAGAACAAGTGATATGTCAGATCTAAAAATACCCTGTGGACAGAGACTCGCTGAAGAGGACGCTCAGAAAGTTGGTCTGGAAACATTCGTTAGAATATATGTTTAATCCTAAATCTAGGAGTTTATTTGGTTTCTAGACAGACACAGAGCTGATAAATCTTTTTGAGCATCAAGCATTTTGGGGGCAAACAGGATAATAGGCCACAATAAAAGGACAATTTCACAATAAAAGTACAATAAGTCACAATAAAAGGACAAGAAGTCACAATAAAAGGACACTTTCACAATAAAAGGACAATAAGTGACAAGAAAATGACAATTTCACAATAAAAGGACGGTAGGTCACAATAAAAGGACAAGTCACAATAAAAGGACATTAAGTCACAATAAGTCACAAGAAAAGGACGATTTCACAATAAAAAGGACAATAAGTCACAATAAAAAGGACAATAAGTCACAGTAAAAAAGACAATTTCACAATAAAAGGACAATAAGTCCCAATAAAAGCACATTACAAAAATACACAAAGAAGTTAAGGGTCAGTGGTCACCAGACTGGTTCACTCTCAGTGACTGTTTAAGGCGAATTTTGAAAGTTGGGACACTCCCTTATATTTGACAGTTAGTTTTTTAAAATTATTTTTAACTTTACCTGTTGCAGGATGGGAGCTACGTAAACGACGGAATGCCTGACTGTTTCTGCACCAGCTATGTCTCATGTTTACATCATTTATTTCCCATAATGAACTACTAAATATACAACCGGCTGCTTAATCGGTGTGTGATTAATGTGGTGGAAATAAAACGGCAGGTTGGAGAGAAGCTGATCAGGTTTCTCAGGTTGTGTTTTTAC
Organism: Amphiprion ocellaris; assembly: GCF_022539595.1. Classification (NCBI taxonomy): domain Eukaryota; kingdom Metazoa; phylum Chordata; class Actinopteri; family Pomacentridae; genus Amphiprion; species Amphiprion ocellaris. The sequence continues at coordinate 3,584,454 of NC_072779.1, forward strand.
AAGCGACAGAACAAATCATCGTCATTTCACACAAACAGTGAGTGACATTTTCAGTCCACACCCAGGATGAGGCAAAACATCTCAGCACAGTCTGGTCATTCTGAACATGGTCCCAGAGGACAAACCTCATATCTTGGCTGTAAACATTTATTTTCATTGTCAAATATTTTCTCAATTAGTTGTTTGATCTGTAAAATGTCAGAAAATGGTGAAAAATATTGATCAATGTTTCCCAAAATCTAAGATGAAACCCTGAAATGTCTTGTTTTGCCCAAACATGTTCAGTTTCCTGTCATGGTGAAGTAAGGAAACTAGAAAATAATCCAATTGTAAAAAGCTAGATTCAGAGATTTTTTAAAACTTTCTTATTCTTTGAAAATCACTCAGTCCAATTAATAGATCATCAAAATAGTTGGTGAATAATTTTTGAAGTCTACTTTAGAGATAATGAATTTTCCTCTGGTGCCACCTTGAGGTTGACATAAAAATATAGGTTGAAAATAAGGGTAAATATCTCTAAAATATTGATAGTTTTTCTAGCAGATTTAAATACAGCAAAGCAGTCTGGAGCAACCTACTATTTGTACAAAAACTGATCATTGTGTAGACTATATGTACAATTTTGGCCCCTTTTTCTACAGTCAACATGTATATGAATTTCTTTTTTAAAGTGATTTTACTGGTTACTATCTATAATTTAATGAAACAGTGAAAATCTAAAAAAAAATCCCTGTTTAAAATGATGTGCCATTTTACCATTCTTCATTTTTTTATATCTGTAATATAATAATATCATTGCTAATTTAAATACAGCAGAAAAAGTAATAATTGTGTGATTTTACTGTCAAAGTAAAACAATGAATTATCATTTTTTAAAACATTTTTTGCCAGCCAAAAATCTGTAAAATAACTGTAAATTGTTCCAGAAAAAAAACAGAGTGAAAAACAATAATAAAACCTTTCTTAAAAAAAACATTATTTTTATGTTGTTTTTTTGTTTTAGTCAGTGTATAAAATAATGCATTTATTCTGTAAATCTGTAAAATCACAGCTTTAAAAAAAGTTATAGATTTTTCTATATCTGTAAAACAAGATTTTAAAAAAATATTTTGTGCTGATTTGAATAAATTTTTAAAATTGTGTCATTTTACAATGAACTAGGTAAAAGAAGGAATTACCATTTATTAAAAAACTTAACGTGGATCTAATTTACAGTAAAAAATAATTTGCAGTATGTTTTTTTGCCAGTCAACATGTAAATTAATACTTTTTCAGTGTACAAGTTAATATCTGTAAAAACTGTGAAAATTTGTAAAATAACCGTAAATTGCTCAGAAGAAATTATTTTAGCAGCACGGAAAATTGTATTTTCTTTCTGGGATTTTATGAGGTAGTATTTAAAAAAAAAAAAAAACAACAACTAAACAAACAATAAAAGAAAAATATGTAAAATAAAAATTATTTTCAATTAATTTTTAGTCCTTAATATACATCATTTTTATTTTAAATAATGGCAGATATCTCTAAAATAATATTTTTGATGATTTAAATACAAAAAATAAATACAGAATTTTTTTATGTGGATCGAATTTACAGTTTTGGACTGTTAATTTTTATTGTTAGTTTTTTACATTTTATTTTTTTATTTTTATTTTACAGGTTATTATCTGTAAAAGCAGGGAAAATCTGTAAAATAACTGTAAACTGTTCCAAAAAAATCTTACAACTATTTTCACAGCACGTAAATTTATAGTTTTTTTCTGGGATTTTATGATGTAGTATCTGTATTTCTTTTTTTTTTTAATTAAGAAGTAAAAATAAATATAATAAAAAAGTAAAAATATGTAAAATAATAAAAATATTTCTATTTATTTTTACTCCTTTATATATATATATATATATATATATATATATATATATATATATATATGATTTTTATTTCAAATAATGGCAGATATCTATAAAATTATATTGTTGGTGATTTAAATACAATAAACTAAAAACAGGTTTTAAAATGCTATTCATTTTTTAAAAAAATTTATTTATTTTTATTTATCTTTATTTGATTTTACAAGTTATCATCTGTAAAAACAGGGAAAATCTGTAAATATATTTAACTGTAAATTGCTCTAGAAAAAAACCTACATTGAAAATTATACTAAAATCTTTTTTTTTTTCAATTTAAATGTAAATCCTTATGTTTTATTTAATTATTAATTTATTTTTTTAACAGACTAATGAGGCTGTGGTGAATCTCATCGATCCGTTCCGGAATCGGTCGGTGTCGGAGTTGAAACCACGTGTTTACCGGAGCTGAAGGGTTAAAGATCACCGAGCAGCGGATCGTCTCCCGGTAGTGGCTCGGCGGGCAGCGCTGGCTCCGATCTGTCAGCTCGCTGTGGATTGTGGGAGTCGGGGACACTGCCCTGTTCGTTACCGGAGAACGGGAGACATTTTCCGCTGCGCTCCGTTTCAGTAAGTAACCCGCCGGCTTCCTCCGTTACCGTTTCCGCTGCCGTCGCGGTCGCTTCTCCTCGGTGGAGCCGGTTTCCGCTCGCCGAGGAGAACCGTCACCGTTGCCATTTTCGGTTTTTTTTCTTCCTGGCGCGGAGGCCGAGAGCGGAGACCGAGCTGCCGGAGCTGACGGGCGGGAGGAGGAGCGGACAGCCGCCGCCGCTCTACCGGGGCTCGTTCCCCCCGGAGAGCCCGCTGACCCGACCGTTAAAACAGCCTCCGGTCGTGTGACAGCTCCGGATTCGGACGTTAATCCGCCCACAGCGACAGTTTCGGGACGTGAACGGTACCTGCGCTCGACCCTCCGGCGGGCTGTTGACATGCGGAAATCGGTGTCGGTGAGGCGGTGAACGCACCTTCACCTGGCCGGAGCGGGGAAATGCCGCAGAGGTTGCGGGAGGAATGACATACGTTGGTTATTTGCGGGTGAATGCCGTTAAAAGCTGCCGTTAAAGCGGGATTTGTTGTGTTTACCGGAGCGGGCTGAGCGAACAGCGTGGCCTGGCGGCGCTAATTGATCTCCGGCTAATTGGTGTCCGCATCTGGTGCAGCAGCGCTGGTTCCAGGAATGTTTCCTTCACGTTATATTAAAGTTATTACAGTTCCAGCCTCATTAATCTGGAATGAGGCGTTCAGGGTCATGTTTAATGTGCTGTGATGAACACCAGGCTGCTTTCTGCTCTTTGGCTTCATGTTTGGATTTTGGGTCAAACCCTCCCAAATAACGAGTGGAAGTCATGAGACAAAGCAGCAAACTGTCTTCTCACACACACACAAAAAAAAGACACTGTTTTGGCAAATTTTTATCAGTATCTCATGACATAATAATCTGTTATAGGACCAGGAGTTGCATTTAATGTTTGCTTCTTTGTAAAACCAGAAGAAAAAAACTCATTTACATAATGATTTATGCTGAAAACCATAAATATAAATCAGATTCTTTATACAAAACCATGCAAATTTGTTCTAGAGAGTCAGTAAGATAAATGGCTAATGATCTGTCTAATGCACCAGATTATGTACTGCAGCTTAATCACCTTAAAACTGCAGTATTTCCATTTCACATGCAGTATTCTGTTTTAATGTGAGATTTTTACCACTGGATGCTGTCGGTAATTTAACAGAACAGGTTAAAAATATATTTATCATTTTTCAGTCCTTCTTTGTCCAATAACATATTTTTTCTAATTTAAATACGGTTAAAAAAATGAAGTGATTTTACAGACAAATTAAAAGAATGAGTTGCATTTTTTTTAAAAAAATACAGATTTTTGACGTGAATGAATATTTTTTTACTAAAAAAATAAAATATTTACACATTTTCAATGTAATTTTTTCTTTATTTGTAAAGTGTATTATTTTCATTATTCACGTTTTTTGCTGATTTATATACAGTTAAATAAATTGTGTAATTTTACGAACAAGCAAAGTAAAATAATAAAACCGTGTTAAAAAAATACAGATTATTGATGTAAACGTTATTTGTGGTTTTGGCTTCTTTTTTGCTTATTTTAAACAGTACACATATAAATGAATACTTTTTATTTAAAAAAAAAATAAATTACAAATTTTCAACTTTTAGGTTTATCTGTAAAATGAATTTTTTACATTTGTAAATTTTTTTTCAGATTTAAATACAGTAAAAATAGTATAATTTTACAATCAAGCAAAGTGAAATAATGTAAATATACAGATTTTTGAGGTGGGCATTATTTATGGTTTTGACTCTTTTTTTTTTTTTTTTTTAATAGTCAACATGTAAATGTATATTTTTTCCCATAAAAAAATAACATATTTACAATTTTTCAACTTTTAGTTTTTCTTTATCTGTAAATTGTATTATTTTAATTATTATTTTTGCAGATTTAAATACAGCAAAAAATTGTAATTTTACAATCAAGCAATGTGAAATAATGAATTGTTTGTAAAAAATACAAATTTTTGACATAGATATTATTTACAGATTTGCCGTTTTTTTTAATAGTCAACATGTACATTAATAATTTTCCTTTTTTAAAAAAAATATTTATTATTTTTCAACTCTTAATTTTTCAGTATCTGTATTATTTTAATTAATTACCTTTAATTGCAGATTTGAATATAGCAAAAAAATGTATAATTTTACAATCAGGCAAAATAAAACAATGAATATATTTTTGTAAAAATATACATTTTTGATGTGGATTTTATTTAAAGTTTTGACATGTTTTGTTGTTTTGTTTTGATAGTCAACTTTTAAAGTAATATATTTTTTCTGTACAAACAGAATAAATCAGTTAAATGACATTAAATTGTTGACTGTTCCAAAACTACTTTTTTTAAACTATTTGAAGTATTTCTACATAATATACCTATTTATATATTTTTAAAATTAGCATATTGAGTCAATGGGGCTCTGGATTACTATCAGTATTATAGTTAATATTCTGTTCTTATTTTAGCTTAATTTGTATTTTTATTATTGTACCTACATCTTACTGCTTTTTTTAGTGGCACTGCTTCTTTTTTTGCAAGAATTTCCTTTGGTTCAATCTCATCTTTTAAAACTTCCAGAAGGTAAATCAGTGTTGTTGAGATTTGTTGATGATTGTGTTCGATGTCTCCCTGCAGAGTCTGACGCTGGTTGCATCGTCAGCATCATGTCCAGCCGAGGAGGAAAGAAGAAGTTGACCAAGACATCTCGGTCCACTAAGGCCGGCGTCATCTTCCCTGTGGGCCGGATGCTTCGCTACATCAAGAGGGGGCTGCCCAAGTATCGCATCGGGGTGGGAGCGCCCGTCTACCTGGCCGCCGTCCTTGAGTATCTCACGGGTGAGCTTCATTATTACTATCTAAAGCACGAGTAAACCAAGCTACTGCCGAGGTTGTTTAGGTCTGAATGCTGCTGTGCACTGCAACAACAGCTGAGCGTTCACTGCTGGCAGCTGAGAGACTTTTTACCGCAGGTGAGGCTCCATGTTGGTGGACGTTAATGGATCTAAGAGCATTAGCTGCTTCACTGCTATCCATGGGTGTTTAAAAATCTGATAAAGCAACACTTATCCTAGTTCTAAACAATAAAAAACTGCCAAATGACTCATGTAAAGTCATACTGTAGGGCAGGTTAAGCATTTTAAATGTTTGTTTTTGATGTAAATACAATATTTATGCAGCATTTATATTCAGTTACATCTACAGAAAGATCCAAAATGCTACAAATGAGCTTGTGTCTGCTTCTGCTAGAGATACTGCAGCTTGTGGACATTGATATGGCGGTTACTTGAAAGCTGTATATTCAGTTTCACAGTTCAAAGATCATCTGTTGAAGTGATGTTTGCCTTATAGTTAATGGCTTACATTTATAGACACACTCGCTCTTTGAGACGTGTAATCTGCTAGTTTTTATTTCTGTATTCTCATGAAATATGAGAGCACATGAAGGTTATTAACTTAAAGATTCAGAGTCTTATCTTAGCTACCTGTGCTCTAGACTGTTTATAGATGTACCCCCTGATGTTTTGTTTTCCTCCCTGCAGCGGAGATCTTGGAGCTGGCCGGTAACGCAGCCAGAGACAATAAAAAGGGTCGGGTAACGCCTCGACACATCCTGCTGGCCATCGCCAACGACGAGGAGCTCAACCAGGTCGGCCGCTGCACTTTTAATTCTAAACTCTAACGCATACAGGAAGCTTTCAGGTTGATCTCCTACCTTCCAGGTGATGCAGGGTGACTCAAGTCTTTGGCGTTTTTTGTGTTTTAGTTGCTGAAAGGTGTGACCATCGCAGCAGGCGGAGTTCTGCCCAACATCCATCCAGAGCTGCTGGCCAAGAAGAGAGGCGCCAAGGGCAAACTGGAGACGCCGGTCTCACCTGCACCCGAAAAGAAACCCAAGTCAGTCAAGAAAACGGCAGCTAAGAAACTGAGCGGGAAGAAGGCAGGAAGGAAGGCCAAGGTAGGTCTGCATGTGAACAGGATGAATGGGATAAACACTGGAGGAGTTGAGGGTGTTTATAGTTTGCTTTTCACCTCGCCAACTCCAGGAACATTTACAGGGGGTCCTCAGTTTATGACGTCCTCGACTTACGGCGTTTTGTCATTATGTGGAACTAGTTGACGAGCAGAGCGGACGAATACGTGGTCACGCGGCGCTATAAGACGGCTTTGTTTCCATTCTACGGTTGTACTCCACCTTGGATTGAGCTACATTCACTAACTTTTTGCCTTCATTATGGCTCCCAAGCGTAAGTCTGACTCTTCTGATGGCGGTGCTTCTAATGGCACTTTTCCACTAGCACCTACTTGGCTCAACTCGACTCGGTTTAGGTCGTTCTCCATTACAATTGAGTACCACCTCATCACGGGTGGAATCGTCATAACACGGCGGCAAAACGTAAGAAACAGCAAGCACAAAATGAGAGTTTATATACTGACATGATTTTGTGAAAGGAAATGTGTGAAGTAAGAACCTGGCTAGTTGCATAAATGTGTCACAACTTCACCTTTTACCACCAGTTATGTCTGCAGTAGATTATTCTGTATTTTATCAAATCATTCCTGTAGTTTAACTTGTTTGGGTAACTGAAAAAAATTCATTTACATTCAGGTAGCAACAGCTAATAGTGATTGAAAATGCAAAATCCATCATTTTCCAATCCAAAGAGAAGAATACAAGTATATAAGATAACAGGCAAAATGAGAATTTATAAGTTAATAGGTAAGTGTTCATATCTTTTCCTCGTAATAAAATGAGATTGGGCTCATATTCAGCGGTTTCCCAAAGTTTCCTTTAATTATTTTAATACCAGAAAATGCTAAATCTAGAATTTAAAGCTTAATTTTTAAGGCCTAAATTCAGATGTTTCATTTTGGTGCAGATTATTGTCTACATTTATATGTTCAGGAGTTACAGTAAACTTTAAATCGTACATATACAGAATGTTAGGGTCTAAATTGTTTAAATATTTTTGTAGAGGTGGTAAATAAATCAAATATCACAAAGTTTAAACAATTTTTGACATCTTTTTAAGGCAGGAAAGTTTAACTAAGTCCCAAACATTAAGCTTAATTTCTTTAAGAATGAGATGTGTTTTATTTTGTGCAGATTATTGTCTAATTTATATATTTAGGAATTTCCTTACACTATACTCTACATATACTGGATGTTAAAGGTCAAATACTTCTAATATCACAAAAGTTTAACACGATTTGTACTTCTTTTTAAGGAAAGCCTAAATAAGTTCAAATGTTAATAGATGATCATATTTAGATATTTCCTGATGTGTTCGGAAAGAATATTAACACCAAAAAATGCTAAATCCAACTGTTGAGGATAGTTTTTAAGGGATGTGTTTTATTTTGGGGCTGGTCATTCTCTACATATACAGGATATTTACAGGCTAAATTGTTTAAATATTTTCAAAAAATGAGGAGGAAAAAATGTAATCATTTGAAGTTTAATCAAATTTTGAAATCTTTTTAAGGCAGGAAATCCAAATTAACACCCAAAAATGTTAATACATAAATGTCGATATGTGATATCTGTCTTTTTCTCTAAACAAAATTAGATTCGGCTTATATTTAGCCATTTTCTCATGTATTCTTAAAGGATGGATAATGTTCTTTTCAGCGCTAGAATCAGATGGGTTTTATTTTTTGTTATATTTTCCTTTGTATATGTACATAAACTGTACATATACATGATGTTGCAGTCTAAATTGTTCAGATATTTTTGATAGAGGTTGTGAATGAAGCAAATATCACAAAGTTTAAGCACATTTGAGATCTTTTTTTTAGGTAGGAAAGCCTAAATAACACCCCAAAATAAATAAAACGTACAACAATCAGCCAAAATATTAAAGCGTTGTGTCGTTCCAAGGCATCGTTCTGCTGGCTAAGCTTGGCTCGTGGCATTCATTTGGAGGTTTCTTTGACACATACCATCCAGATAAAATCGCTGTAGAACAAACACATCCTCCCTGCAGCAGACAGTGAGCCTCAACACAACACAAAAAATGCAAAAAAGAATTGGTCCTAACATTTTTGGGTCTATTATCCAACTCAGTAATATTCTTGGTCAGTTAAAGATGCTTTATCTGACTGAAAAATGTGTATCTGGACAGTTATACATGTTCTTCCTTCATAAATTTATGATTTCTTGTATTTGCGCTGATTCACTATAGGTTCTTTTTGGGGGGTTTTTTATGGCTTGTGAAGCTATAAATCCACAACTAGGATGTTTGTCATCTTCAGTTTTTTTCTTTTTAATACCAGAAAATGTTAAGTCCACAACTTTGAGTTCTGTTTTCTAAGGGCCAGAATCAAACTGCCCAGATCCCAGTCTGATCAATAATCTGTGGGATGTGCCTGAACAAGCCTGATGAACTCACTTTGCTGCCAGCAGCACCGGACACCTCCAGAGGTCCGGTCCAGTATTTGTGCCCCGACATGCCCGAGCTGTTTTAGTAACAGGAGGGGGAGGAGGTGCTTCACTGTTGTGGCTGATCGCTGGAGATTTTCAGACTCCAAACTCCAGTTTCAGCAGTAATGTGTAGCTGATCCTCACCTCCCTATAGAAAGGACGACAAGAATGAACATTATTACTGCAGACAGAAATAAATAAATTACATTTTTGCTGTTTTCAGGCCTAAAATCCACATGGCCACCTATAACCAAACACCACATGGCATTTTTAGAGAAAGATTCACCTAAATATTATATATACAATGGAGTAAAATGGAAAAGTTATTTCTAAAGATCTTGTAGTAAACCTGTTGACATGCCATAAATCTACACTACTTTATATTAAATAACTCAGAAAGCCTTGGAGTCTGGTCAGTCTTTTCTTCAGGAGGAAATGACATCATATGGAGCAGGTCATGTGATCTGGAATCAACACACTTCCTTGAGAGGTGTTTTTGTAATGGGGAACTTAGTTGAAAGTGATGCAATTTGTTATTTTCCATATAAAATTTGATAAATCTCCAAAAAAGAAATATCTGTCACAATTATCTCAACTCAATAAAAAGAACACAATCAGAACTATTTCTGAATAAACTCATTTTATTACTGTTTAGCTAATTACAAGGTGGTTGCTATTAAATTCAGACGGTTATTTAGTTGACATTTTATTGATAATTAGCCATTTTTTATTAATAAGTGATTGTTTCCATAATAAATAATTATGGAATTTGTAAAGACATGATCATAATGAACATAAAAACCTTACTTTTTTTAAACTTTTAATAAAAATGTATGCAAGATATATCCCATGGACTTCAAAAGTCCCTCAATTATATATTGACCCCGGCAATTTTTGAGTCATTTTGGTCAATTTTCTGGTCATTTTCAACAAGTTTTATGTCAGCTTGGATCGTTTTTTGTCATTTTAGATCATTTTTGTTTCTTTGGGATAATTTTCAAGTCATTTAGGACAAATTTCATGTCACTCTGGACTAATTTTCTGTAATTATGGATCATTTTCGAATAATTTTGGACAATTTTCGAGTCATTTTGGACAATTTTCAAGTCATTTTCAACAAGTTTTATGTCAGCTTGGATTATTTCTCATCATTTTGGATCATTTTTTGTATCATTTAGGACAAATTTCATGTCGTTCTGGACTAATTTTCCATGACATAACATAAAAAACATTTTTTTTTCTTTTAATAAAAATGTATGCAAGATATATCCCATGGACTTCAAAAGTCCCTCAGTCATATATTGACCTTTGCATTGTGCGTCTCCAACAGAAGCAGGGCGAGGTGAGCAAGGCAGCGTCGGCAGACAGCACCACAGAGGGATCTCCGGCCGACAGCTTCACCGTTCTCTCCACCAAGAGCCTCTTCCTGGGCCAGAAGGTCAGTTTTCTGTCTCACTAAACCCGACAGGTCCCAGCTAACTGTAGTAACACATACAGAGATCCAGACTTTATACACGTCTCAGATATTAAGAGTAACTTTTACTGGACTTTGTTGTGCTTAAATGCGGCGTTTGATAATTGTAAGACACGACATGCTTTTCTATTTCAGTCATGTGTGATCTTATCTGTGTTTGAACGAAATGCGATTATTATTCAGCCCCGAACAAATGATCTAAGTCTGGACCAAACAGAAGATAAACAGCTCTTTATATGAAGGGAAAAAAATCCTTTTTGCTCTGCCACAAGGCTTCAAGTGTTCTGAAAGACTACAAGCTGTTAGATCTGCCTCCGTAATGTTTCCAGCTGCTTTCATTCAGCCTTTTATCTGAACTGCATCTGAGAGGTAAAATCACTCGACGGTGGGATGTTTTCTCAGTCAGCGGCTCCTTTGTGATATTCTGCTTAATAGAAGCAGGTTTTTTTGTTTTTACAACTGCACATTGTAGTAGAGCTACTATGATTCCCAGACTTATTGTGAGGGCTAACTGTAGCTTTCACTTGTGATATTAGCAGCTATGATCACGATCTGTTAGCTCCCCTCACTTTGCATTTTAAAAAAAGCTGCTTTTTGACCTTTTTATTGAGCTGAAACTTGGTAGTAAATTTGCTTATTAAAGACTCGTGAAAACAGGTTTGAGTGTAAAACACAAAAGACATCTGGAAGATACTGTGTGGAAGAGAATGAGTGACTCAAGATAATTGATAATTGAAGATAGTAATTGCTGATTTATTATAATTTTGGCTTTTGTGCTCTTTTTTGCTGAAAATGGTTTCATGTGTGCCCTCTTTGGGCTGAAATCAGATAGATATTTGAATCAGGCAACATTTTATGTCAGACAGGGCTGCAACTAATGATTGTTTTTATTATTGATTAACTTTTTGATTATTCAATTAGTTGTTTTCTCTATAAAATGTCAAATAAAAAGGTGAAAAATGTCAATCATTGTTTATCAGATCCTAAGATAACATCCTTAAATGTGTTGTTTTCTCCAGATGCTCAGTTTCTTGTCACAGAGGAGGAAAGAAATGACAAAATATTCAAATTTAAGAAGCCGGAAATTATAATTTTTGCCATTAAAATACATTCAAGCTAACCAGAATAGCTGACCAATCACTTAGTCGTTGCAGCTCTACTGTCTGAGAACACAGATCTCTTGATTTGCAGCGATTTAATTTAAATTAAACCCGAAATTATAACAACATGTGAGATTGGATAGGGTCTGCTGCGGAAAATAATTTCTTTCACAGTGTGGTGAGTCCTGAATTATTCCACAGTTTAAATGCAAATCTAAAATCCCCTGTGGAGGAGAAATTTACCTCTGGAGTTTCAGCTCAGTTGTGACCTGACTTCTGCTGGCGCCGCACGCTTTGATCTGCCCTGCATATGTTAATACTAATTTTATTTAATAGGAATGAACCTGATGTTTAGCTGGTAGTAAATGAGGAGTTTGTTCTGCGTGTATGATTCAGCTGCCATCCTTTATCACTGATCTTATCTTTAAAGCACATTCACCCCGACTCCTTGTTTGATTTGCTCCCTAGATAATGAAAACAGCAGATTTTGAGAGTGTATTTGTGGATTGCAGAGGCCGAATTGATTTTAAATGTTAATTGTGCATAAAAGTGATTTCTGTACACTCCATAGCAGCAGTATGTCTGCTGCCGTTCCCTCCATCAGGAGAGTGACTCAGTGTAGCTGACCACAGATTACAGCAGCTGCCAAAGTCAGTGGAAGATAATTAATCAAATGAAAGCAGTTAACCTCCCGTTGATAAGGATAATGAACCCGCGAATAAAAAAGCTAGTCTTTTTCTGCTTTAGAGACTTAATTATTCTAACTGCGCTTTCCTTCCTCTGGCGTTGTGTTTTGTTCACAGTTCTGTTGTCGCTGCTTCTCTTAAGTTGAAATGCTTTGGGTCTTTGTTGGTGTTTGTATAACAGATGATGAAATAACCTTGAAGTGAGAGCTGCTAACTGGATGTAACATCTGAAAATCTTAACATCTGGAGGGATACCTTGACATTTTGAAACACAAAGCAAACAGAAAAACTAATTCATGCTGTTAAATGTGCACAAATATACAGGATTTTTTTTCTTGGTAGCATCAATTCAGTCCATTACCAAAAATTGCATTCTTATAAAAGTAAGCTGCATTCTTAATTACGTTTTGATGGAAGGACATTTTCTGCAGCATTATGTTTGACATGTGAAATTACAAAAATGTTTCAAATCAACATATTTTTGACATTTATTTCATTGCTTTACTAATTACAGGGAGTCCTGAACTTACGTCTGCGTTCCGTTCCTACGGTGTGACGTAAGTCGGAACTCTAGTGAAAATGTAAACAAAGCTGTTACGTGCATCATGATATCAATCAGTTTACATATTTGTACAACTGCAGTAACGACAAACAGTCATTAGCTCACACCGAAACACAACTCGGTAGGAAAATACCAACAAAAATGTAAACTAAGCCGTTACGTGCATCATGATATCAATCAGAAGAGTCTGACTTGCGCTTGGGAGCCATAATGAAGTTAGTGAATGTAGCATAATCCAATGTGGTGGCAAATGTAGACAAAGCCGTCTTATAGCACCACATGACTCCTGTACATACAGTATTCATCCGCTATGGTCGCCAACTAGTTCCACTGAACCAGTTGAGACGTAACGACGAAACGCCGTATGTTAAACCAAGGACTGGTCTGTAATCAGTTCCGATGTAACAAGGAAATGCCATAAGTCGAGGATGCTGTAAACCGAGGACTTCTTGTAGATATTGAGTGTGGTGGTACTTGTCACCTCGGTAACCCAGAAAATTGAGGAGAAGCTTTAAACATGCTGTGGAAGGCTTGTATTTAACCCAAACTGTGATATTTTCCTAAACCAAGCCATATAGTTTTGGTGCCTAAATCTAACCAAACAGCGAGTGAAAACCAAAAGTGGAAACGAGTGGGAACGATACTTAGGTCTGAGGATTCTGTGGACAAACATTTCTACCATGTCAGGCTTACATTTTGGAGAAAAATGACACTTCCTTCCAAACTAAATTTAGTTTCTTTCTAAATGAGAATGCAGCTCAGTTGTATTTGAATGTAACTTTTGGAGACATGGTTGCATCACTTCTACACAATGTAGATTGTAGATGAACAGTTTGAAGCTACAAACGTGGATAAAATCAGGTAGAATATGTAACGCATCAGTATTTTTCTACCTCCTACATACTGTACCCATAATACAGTTAGATCAGTTTAAGCTTGTGATCCCATTTTGATGCAGTTTGTCTTTGTTTTCCAGGCTGTTTGCAATGTAAATAATTTAACATTTCTTAAGCAGTGCACCTGCAGAGTTCTTGTCCTATTTTGGTTTCTGTTGCTGAAAACTTCCTTCTGAAAGTGCTTCATCATCTCATCCAGAGGTCTGATCTGAAGCTGCTAATTAACTTGCTTTCAACCAGACACTTCATCTCTCACCTTTTATAGAAGTGTTAGAAAATGAGTCTTTACTCCAAGTGTACTCCTGTAGACGTTCTACGTGTAAATATCTCTACACACAAACACCTGCAACATCTACTCAGTTTGATGATGAATCAAAAAGTCAAGGTATCCCATACATCTGCAGTGTGAATCTGGTTTTAATGGCTTTGCTTCCTCACCTCTTCCTCCTTGGCTCCTCCTTGGCATGCCTCCCCCTCGCTCTCCCCCGCCTCCCCCTCCACAGCTCAACCTCATCCACAGCGAGGTCAGTAACTTGGCTGGCTTTGACGTGGAGGGGGTCATCAACCCCACCAATGCTGAGCTTGAACTTAAAGACGATCTAGGTGAGCCTCCCTACACCTCCCCCTCGCTGTCTGGTCCCAGGGGGCTTTGAGATTGAAAATCCTTGAATGTTGTACGGTCTAACAGCTCCTTTGAAATTCAAGTGCTGGAGAAAACTATGAATGAGGATCGAGGATTTGTCCACCAGATCTGTTCGTTCACACTGTGGGCAGCTTCTTTCATGTCACTTCTACGGTCTGATTAAGAGAAAATGTGGAATTAATGTTTATTCTGAATCTATGTAATGGGAGAATAAAGAGAACTTCAATGTGAAAATCTTGTTTTTCCTGCTCACAGCACAGCTAGTCTGTAATTTAGACTTTTGTTGTTTACTAACTTACACTCGGCAGGTATTTAATCAACATTTTTTTTGTTGCAGAAGGACTTTCTTTAGTTTTCTATATTGTGATCAGTAGCATTCCATAGCAGTAAAGAAATTAAAAAAGTGAAAAGCAATTTACCTTGGGCCAAAAATCAAACAATATTTTTGATTTGATGTGGCGACATGACTTAGAAAAAGCAAATAATCTCACTAAACATGCAGGCTTTACCACAAATAAAAGCTCAGTTAAATTACTGAACATGAAACCATTCTCCAAAGTGTTCTTACTGACTTTTGGATTAACCCTCGTGTCGCCCTACGGGTCAAAATTGACCTGTTTTAAAGTTTGAAAATGTGGAAGAAAATATATTTTCACAGTGAAAATTCTGATGTCCACATTTTTTTCAAATTTGCTGGATTTTGGTTGATTTTTTTGTGAATGTTCTTAAAGTTTTACTGATATATATGTAATCACTAGATATTTTTAGGATTTTTTTTTTGAAGATTTTTACTCATTTTTTGAAAATATTTACAAGAATTTTCTTGCCAAATTTGGGGGATTTAAAAAAAAAAAAAAACTTTTAAGGGAAACTTTTAAGGAATTATTGGAATTTTCTTCCTGAAGGTTCTGCAAATTTTTAGAAATTTGGGGAATTTTTTTTGCTGAATTTTTGGATTTTTTTCAGACAAGGAAACAATATTTTTTGGTGTCTGTAAATGAGGACAACAGGAGGATTAACACAGTATTTCTTAAAAGACTGAAATGGAGCAGCTTTGAAATAGTTGTTTTTGCTGCTGAACTTTCCTGCTTGTTGATTCC
This sequence comes from Amphiprion ocellaris, assembly GCF_022539595.1. NCBI lineage: Eukaryota > Metazoa > Chordata > Actinopteri > Pomacentridae > Amphiprion > Amphiprion ocellaris. The sequence goes on from NC_072779.1 coordinate 3,599,826, forward strand.
TCCTGGATGGTCAGCTCTTAGGAAAGAAGTGCTCACAGTGTGAATAAATGATGAGATCCTTTGATTCCACGTGGACCCAAGTAACTGATCCTGCTCTACGACTTAGAATGAAGAGCAGAAAGGTGGATGTTCTTTGGCAAATTGATCGAAAAATCATACATAAAACACAGCTCCGAGGAGGAATCTGTGGAGACCTTCAAGGATTTTTTATCAAAGCTCCTCCGAGCAGTGGTCCTGCTTGCTCTTCCCACTGTGTGTAGAGGTTCATTCCAGGTTGTCATCCTTTCAAATGGCTGCCAAAGCTTTATAACGCCTGAAGGCCCCAGCAGCAGGTACCATAGAAGAAAAGCTGATTCTGATAGTTGCAGCCTGACTGGGAGGTTGTTCACCTGGAGTTTGATCATAAAATCAGGAATCAGGATGATGCAGTTGGGCAGAAAACAAAAAAAAAGCAGTTTATTGTGTTTCAGGGTTTCTGCAGGGCATTAAAAAGCATTAATAGTCATTAAGTTGATTTTGTGAAAATTAAGGCCTTAAATGGCATTAAAAATCATTACATTTGATTCTCAGTGGCATTAAAAATTCTTTCTGCATTTTTCAAGAAAAATATTTGATGATAATGACATAATAATATGTAATTATAGACTGCGATTCGTCAGATATGTGCATCTGCGTATACATGCCGAAGCACTGCAATAATTGGGTGGTTGGGGGTGGTTTTCGGATTCAGAAATAGTGAAATGTAGGGACAGTTTTTAAATAAAAATCATCTTTTACAAAAATCCAAACCCATGTAATTTGTTGAGTTTATGGACATGGCATTAAAATTTTTACAGTATAGCATTAAAATGGCATTAAAAAGCATTAAATTTGACTGGCTGATTGCTGCAGAAACCCTGTGTTTATTTTTCAGTAAATCAACTCAACTGCAGTCCTGCTTCCTGATTCCATACTGTGACCCACCATTCCCTCAGCTGCCTCCTTGTTTTCTCCTCAGCCAATAAGGAGAACTTCTGTCTCTTCTTCTCCTTTTTCATCCCTGTTTTTTTTCTTTATTCTTTGTCCCACAATGTTGCTCCTGGTCACTCACTGTGTTTTTTACCACCGTGTTGTTTGCCTGTTGTTTGTCACTGTCATCTGTAGTTGCAAGTTGTCCAAGCCGACATTTCCATCGTGGAGAGCGACGCTGTCGTTCACCCGACCAACTCCTCCCTCTATACAGGTGGTGAAGTAGGTAAAGGAACCACCCACTCTGCAGAGACCTCAGCTGAATGTTTCTCCCTCTGCGCGTCCAGATGATCGGCACTGCAGTCTGTGGACAAACAGCACAGCAGCACACGTTTAACTCTTTAACCCTCGTGTCGTCCTGCGGGTCAAAATTGACCCGTTTTAAAGGTTGAAAATGTGAAAAAAAAAAAATAATAAAAATTCACAGTGAAACTTCTGATGTCCACATTTTCAACATTTTTGGGAAATCTTTGAATATTTTTTGGTGGAAAAAAAGAAATGTTAAAAATGTTTTTAAGAACATTCACATAAAAATCAACCAAAATCCAGCGAAATTCACTGGATTTTGGTTGATTTTTATGTGAATGTTCTTAAAGAAAATATTAGAAGTTTTACTGATATATATATGTAATCACTTCAGATATTTTTAGGATTTTTTTTGGAAGATTTTTACTCATTTTTTGAAAATATTTACAAGAATTTTCTTGCCAAATTTGTTTTTTTTTTTTTTTGTTTTTTTTTTTAATTAATAAAACATTTAAGGGAAACTTTTAAGGAATTATTGGAATTTTCTTCCTGAAGGTTTTGCAAATTTTCAGAAATTTTGGGAATTTTTGGATTTTTTTTCAGACAAGGAAACAATATTTTTTGGTGCCTGTAAATGAAGACAGCAGGAGGGTTAATTTAAGAGCTTTTGAGCGAGGAAGTTCAACTAAACTCAGTCCTGTTCTCACTGTAAACATCTCACTTCACAATTTATGTACATTGGTTAAACAGTTACAGAAAGGACTAAACTGTGTCATAAGTGAAAGTGAACTTGCAGAGGCTTGAAACAAGCGAGTAGCGCCTGTTATATTTATGCAGTGAGGTACTTGTGGGAAACGCCGGTTGCCAAGATTTGGAAGTCGGCTGCCAAAGAGTGCTGCAATCATGCAATGTTTTCAATAAACCTTACCCAGAAGAAAAAGTGGACAGGAGGAGGATAATTTGAATCTCGCTGCTCACCACATTAAAAAAAAAAAGCTTTTGGTTGGCAGCTGACTTTCTTTTCTCAGATATCAGAGATTACTGAGGTTTTATGCACCAAAAATGTTTTCAGAACAGATTCGCACCTGAGGGTCCGTTTCTCCAAGCAGGATTAATGAAGCTACCTGGACTCTTCTAAATCAGGGGTGTCAAACATACGGCCCATGGGCCGAAACTGGCCCTCCAGAGGGTCTAATCTGGCCCTCTGGATGACTTTGTAAAGTGTAAAAATGACAGAGAAGACATTAACTGCGAATTTGTAAAGCTAAATAATTTCTAGACCATGACAAGTTGTTTTGATCATAAAGTAAAATATTAGATTGTTCATTGTTCTTTTGTCATTTTGTGCCTCATTTTTGTAATATTTTGTCTTGTTTTTGTTGTACTTTGTCCGTCTTTGGTCGTTTTGTCGCTTTGTGTTTCCTTTTTGTCTCACTTGTGTTTTTTGTCTTATTTTTGCCATTTTGTGTTTTGCTGTATTTGTCATTTTGTGCATCGCTTTGTGTGTCGTTTGTGTACTTTTTTAGCATTTCGTTTCATGCTTTTAGCATTTTTGGTTTTGTTTGTGTCATTTGTGTAATTTTTTTGTCATTTGTGTAATTTTTTTGTCATTTGTCCATTTTTTTGTTGCTTTTTTTGTTTCATGTCGTTTGTCTCATTTTTTTGTCATTTTGGGTCTCATTTTTGTCATTTTATGTCTAATTTTTGTAATATTTTGTCCTGTTTTTTTTTTTTTAATCTGACTTGTCGTTTTGTTTCTCGCTTTTGTCATTTTTGGTCTCGTTAGTGTCATTTGTCTAATCTGAAGTCTTTTTTGTTTTGCTTCATGTCGTTTTTTTGTCTTTCTCTTCTGACTTTTGTCATTTTGATCATAAAGTAAAACACTATATCATTCAGTTCCAGATAGCTGTGACTAAATGTTGTGTTCCTTTGTAGACACTCTGATCTGGAAGTTGTAATGTGTAAATGATAAACTGAGGCATAATGTTGCTGAAATCGAACTTATTTTTCTTAAGAAATTTCAGGTTGTTCATGATGTTTTGTAGAAAGATAATTCCATAAATGTGAACATTTAGCACTCAAAGGAAACATTTGGAGTTGTGGTTATTTATAGGTTTTTATGCTGTGATTTTACTGGTCACTGGAGATCAAATTGGGCTGAATGTGGAACCTGAACTAAAATGAGTTTGACACCCTTGTTCTAAATCATGAGGAAGAAGAGAACGCTTCCAGAGGTTCATATCTGGCAGTAAAGTTGGTTTAATGTTTACTACTGTTAGTTGTCTCCGGTCTCATAGTGCTCTACTGCTCTATGAGGCAATAAAAGAAGTGAATGTTCATTGTGTAACTTTCAAGTCTTTGCAAGTTTATTTCCACATTTCACAGGTATGAGCTGCAGCCAGCCTGAAAAATGTGTAAAAACAGGAGTAGTTAAGCGTGGGTTGTCCATATGTTGCTGTTGTGTTGAAGGTGCTTCACCTTTACAGCTACAGAACGTAAATATACTACCATTAGTGGTCAGGTGCTGCTAGTAATGCATCACAAGTGTATATATGCCGATATATTTGTATTGTTAAGAACCCTGCTGCTGCTTGTTGCTGCTTTGTTCCACTCGACTGAAACGTGGGTAATCTGGGACTCGCTTCATTTCGTGTAACCTGTCGACCATGCTGTCAGTTCAGCTGGTTAGAAGAAGAGACCAAGTGTCAGAATAAAACCCCTGATGGTCAGTTAAATTAATGAGGGAACAATGTTTAACTATCTATTCCTAAATTTTCTTTACCTGCTTGCTTGTAACGACTTTTAAATAATTTGAAGAGCTTTTTTTCTCCACTAACATTATTGTTTTTCTCCTCTGCCTGTTTTTAATGATACTGCAGCCAGAACTTTCATTTCTCTGCTTCTGGTGACGTTAAATCGCCCCTCCTTCCTCTCTGGTTTCCTTTATGGCTTCTCTCTTTAGCTCTGAGTGAATCTGAAACTGTTTGATCGATGTGGAACGACTTCCTTTACACATCAAAACAAGTAGGAAAAATACAGTTGCATTTCCCAGCAGTCTCATTACTTCTAGGTGCATCTTCCTCCTCTTCCATGCTGAACTTAGATTCCTGTCTGGACTGTTTTTTAGCTGAAATGTATGAACCGAAAGGTAGACGGAGCTTTTTATGTTGTCATCTATAACATGCAGCTACAGTCTCCAGATAGAGGGTGAAACTAAATAAGCCAGTGAGGGAGGACAGAGGGAAGTAATTAGGGACAGAGGCTTTAATACATCAGTTAAACTGACTCACATTGAGTCATTTGGAAAAAGCAGCTGTAAATCTTTGCACTTTAACTGTGAGATTTTTCCTGAGTTCACAAATACAATAATGGGGACTAAATACTCAGAGATTCAGAGCGAGGCCAGGTACCATGATTGACAGCATCGTTGTCTGTCTGTCTGTCTGTCCATCTTCATGTCTGCCTGCTTGCCTGTCTGTCTGTCTGCATGACCACCAACCAGCTGTCTTGTTTCCTGCTGTCCGTCTGTCTCTGTCTTTCTGTCGATGTTTTCACCACCCTCCTCTCTCCGCTTACAGGCTCTGCTCTGGAAAAAAAGGGAGGGAAGGAGTTCACTGATGCGCTGCAGGAGCTGAAGAAGAAAAACGGCCCTCTGGAGGTGGCTGGTGGTACGTGCCCAGAGTAGAGATTTTCTGCTTTTCCTGTCTTGTGGAATCATTTCTGCCTGAAGGAATTTGAAGAGTTCAGGTTTGGACTCATTCATTATTAAATTCAACTGAGTCAGACTCTGCTTTACTTTAGATTAGATGTCTAAAGAGTCAAACCTCCTTTAGCAGCCAATATTAAACAGATAAATGTTTATTTAGTCAGTGCAACAAGAGGCCAAAGTGTTTGTATTTAATGATAAAATGGCCAAATGTGTGCATCATTGTAGGACTTCCTGCTGTCGGTTGCACCTACTTGACTAATCCATTATATCCCTGCAAAACAGCAGCAGCAGTAGGTTTTAATTTTCTTTAAAACAGTGGAGCAAATTACAGAGACAAAAGCACTAAATGGTGTCCCTCTCTAAGTGCATTTAAAGTGTAGGACTTCCTTTGATCCTGCATGCAAACTCCAAAAATTTGGTTCTATGGTAACGAGCTACTTAACGACCAGGGGTGGGCAATTAATTTTCATATGGGGCCACATGAGAAACTTTGACGGTTGTCAAGGGCCGGACCGGTTGTAACACCAACCAAATTCTCCCATTTCAGTCCAAGCTTGTTCATGCGTGTATTTACCTCAGTGAACCGTTGTGGTCCCTTCATTGGCTGCACAGCTGCCAGCTCCTCCGTCATCTCAAAGGTTTTTGTTAATCCAAGTACAAAGATGAGTAACTGGGCTGTGTCACGGACATCACAGCTCTCGTCCAGAGCCAAGGAGAAAACGTCAAAATCGTTCACTTTGTTGTGCAACTGAAACTCCAGATTTTCGGCGATGCTCTCCGCCCGCCTCGTTACGGTTCGCCTCCAAAGGGTCACATTAACGAACGCTCCTTTCTTCTCCGGACATATAAACGCTGCAGAGTCCACCAGACATTCTTTTACAAACTCTCCATCAGAGAATGGCTTACTGCTTTTGGCGATTTTGTAGGATATTAGAAAACTCGTCTTGACTGCTGCATCCCTTGATATGAGCTTTGGTAAAACAAAGTCATTGCTGCTTTAGCAGTTTAGCTAGCAAACCTGCAGACATCCTCCCCGCTCTGCTTCAGACAAATGTTTGTACTTCTCCGCCATGTTTGGTCTCGTAATGTCGATTATAATCCTTGAGCACCGCAACCTATTCGCCACAAACTAGCCCACAGCTTTTTACCTCTGACTGCAGTGAAGAAATACTTGGAAGTCCGTGTCTTGTTAAAAACTCTGCATTCGGAATCAATCTTTCTTTTTTGCCGTTAGCTGACGTCTTCCCGGGTTGAAGCTGACAAACAAACCAATCAGCATAAACCTTATGCTAAGTACGGAAAGCACGCGCGAAAAAACGTTAACGTGGCAGATCTTTCAAAATAAAAGCAGTGCAGGCGTATTGTTTGCATGTATTGTGATGATATATATTTGCATTAACTTTTAATATTTTCCAGTGACCCCATACGGGTGAGTCAGGGTCATTTGGCGGGCCGGATGTGGCCCGCGGGCCGTAGGATGCCCAGGTCTGGATTAGACTGTTCCAGCAGGTGGTCAGAGCTGGTGTGTTTTTTCTCGAGCTGCTTCTAAGGCCGCTACACACAATCATGAGAGAATGGTGGTGATATCTTTGGTCTTGGCTCTAAATCGGTGGTCCTACATTGCTGTGAGACAGGTTCAAGGACGGCCGTAGTCATGGTGACCAAAGACAAGCTGTGATAAAATTCTGAAATATGGGGTGATCATCTCACAGTGTGACTGCTGCTGCAACCTACATCAACTAACTAACCAATAAAAATGCAGTATGAAATGACGTACTGATCAGTGCGACACTGGAGCTAAACCCAAATAGATGATCTGTGGCGACAAAACGCATCAAAACAAGTATGTGGGATTTAAACAAAGAAGACAGCCTAGTAGAGTTGTGGCAGCAGAAGCCTTTTGGACGTGTCCTCCAGCTCAAACTACAACCAGACAAAAATTCATGGATGGACTGTGCTGCTTATGACAATTTATATTTGTGCATTCACATCGACTCATGTACATGGGGGCAACATTACTCAAAAACGGATTTGGATGAAATTTTCAGTGAAGGTCAGAAATAACACAAGGACCATCTGATTAGATTGTGGCAGCGACGCGGCTTATAGTCTGGATCCACAAATTTGTTAAGGATATCCCATTGCAAAATAGCGGCATGGTGTCACTGTAACCATGACAACAAGTGAACACTACATCAGCTGCCTGCTGATGATCACATGATTGTGATCCTACTACAAATCCACCGGGGCTTATCCGTTGGAAATGATACAAGGAACAGTTGATTAAATTGTGGGGGTGTTTCTGAGTCCCATCAGTTCCTGCCACCCGCTACATATTTAGGTCATGTGATTCGGTATCTGTACATAACGTACACATGCAGAACACACATCTGTGCTCAGCGTAAAACCATTTTGTTTGTGGGTTCATCTATAGTAAATGGCCACATTCTATGTTGCTGTGATTTCTGATCATCAATAACTAGTAAAATTGCATTCTTTCTGACAGCCAGCAGGGGGCGACTCCTCTGGTTGTAAAAAGAAGTTAGATTGTGCAGAGGTTTCTAAGAAAATGAACCTACTTCTTACTTGATTTGTTACCTCAGTAAACATTTTCCTGAAGACGTTATGGTTTCAATCGCTAGTTTCAAGTCTCCACTAATACAGCATGATAATTATTTAGTAAATAATCGTCCCATTTTGAGGATAATAGACTATAAAGCAGGGTCTGCTTTAGCTGGTTTAAAAAGAGCAAGATGTTGACGGCCAAATTCCAACCTTGAGCATACAAATTCATAGCCCACAAACCAAAAGGTGATGGTCTCTAAATTTATCTTTTATATACAGTCTATGCTGCATTTCTGATAATGCCATATAGGGAATGAACAGCCTTGGAGGAGAACTGTGATCTCTGAGTGCTTTTCTTGTGTATTATGTAACTTACAGCAAAATATTTGCTCTTTACTTCATCTGTTCCTGAAATTTCTAATGTAAGAGGACTTTAGCTGTTGAATATGGCTAACTGAGTATATGAGAAACTCCACTGTTGTCCCTTTTTCTGCTGCGTACAAAATGGAAAAAGACATTCAGAGTTCAGGAGATGCTGTTGCAAATGGTTAACTTCCAGAACCACTTGAGAAAGCATAACAAGTGTGAGTCTAAACCTCACTTCACACCACAAACAGCAACACTGCAATCATCTCTTCCCCTGGTGCCGTTGTGTTTTCCATTCAGGCTCCTTCTCATTTGTTTTTTGTTTGTCTTTACACTCGGAGTCACACAATGGGCAACGCTGAATTTTCCTGACATCCTTCCAAAGTCACAATTGAAGGGGTTGGAAAGTACATATTGATCCAGTCCAGCACCGCCCAGCTCCTATGACAGTGATGTCAGCGTGTCCCGTAAATCTCTCGTCTCACACTCAGAAAGCTAAACAGTGCTGGGTTCTGTTGGCCTCGGCCTCCACATTAAGCAAATGATGTCAGGACGCTGCAGCAAGGATTAGCTCTTTGGACACAGATTTCACACACTTGGACTAATTCTCCTAAAAGCTGAAGCCTCTTTGAGAAACACTGAGTACTCGGACATTTTTTGTCATGAAAAGGATCAAAGACCTCCAAAACTGGCACGTCGTATCTGTTCTTGGCGATTTTATCCTCAGACTACAGGCATTGGTCCTCAGAGAGTCGTATTGTTTGAGCCCTTACGGATTATTATATCTTTCAGTCCATTTGTCTCCATTCCCCCGTATTCTTTCTCCATACGTCTCGCTCATTATCCATCACTCTCACTCACTTTTTCTAACGCTGCCCACCTTCGGCCAAGTTAGCCGGATCAGCATCCTAATCCGGGTCTCAGTGTGGAGCTCATAAATAGATTACCAGGTGACTGAACATGGAGCCAGCGGAGCCTGTCAGGGATTCTGGGGATCTGGATCAGCCAAATAGTCAGACCTGGTTCAGAACAGCTGTCAGACACGTTGTTCAGGACGTTCAAAATGTGTTCAAAGTGTTTGTTTATCTGGATTTAGGAAGCAGATTTCCTCAATCCAAAGCCAGGCAGTAAGTTAATGCATTTAGTTAATATTTCATAAATGGGAAGAACTGAACTCATGTTTTAAATTTAAAAAACTTACGGTGTGAACAACAAAAAAGGGTTAGGGTTTTTAATGTTCATTAACCTGCAGTTGACAATAGTCTCCAGCAATGGCTTATTTATGTCAATTACGAGTGAAGTCTGCTAAAAAATTACAGTCTATAGCTGTTTTAGGAATCCTTAAAAATTAGACTATATGAAATACATGTGAGCTATTTTTTAAGATTTGCATCTTCAGTTGGAATAAAGAGGAATAGGAATGGGACTGACCGCTGCTTGTAGGTCTTTTGCGGAAAGTAAAGTTCATATTTTAGCAGCAGCATAGTCATATTTGCATTATGTTTTTTGGCACGGATGAGTAAAAGACGGTGTTAGCATTTATTAGCACGAGTTAACTGTGTTGTCCTCACGGGTTGATTGACGTATGATGTCCAGATGTGTCACCACACAATGTTCCACCTCCTCAAACCATGAAGCAAATTGAACTCTGGATGCAGCCATGAAAACCATAATCATGCTCCTCTGACATTTCTTCACATCCAGATCTCCCTCAGTGTTTCTGAAGTGTCTCCATCCTCTCTGTGGTCCATCTGGAAATCAGCTCGTCCTCAGCTTTGACTTGGGTCCAGTCAAACATTTCGCTGAGCGCTAATAAACTCTGACTGGAGGCTTTTTCACTTCACAGAGTCAGAGGTTTTGGCCGAGTTAAACTTCCTACAGAGGTTGTCTTTCTTTGTCTTGTCATGTTACTGTTCCTGTTCTCTGTCTGGAGAAGTGATTTCTTCGGGCCACCTCGTTGTAACGCCCCGGTCGAACCACTTTAAGCTCTCTGAGATTTGTTTCATACGTTTTCCACGAAGCAAAGTGCTCTTTTAGCATCTCTGGGCTCCAAACTCCACTTTTGGGTTTTGGGTTCTGACAGAACCGGTTAATGAAGCTGATTCTGACCGTTAACTATAAACGTGAATGACGTGATGTGAGAAATTCCAGCTGCATGTTCAACGTGAACGAGTTCTCTCGCTATCTAATGAAATAAAATGAACACAGATGTTGCAGAATGTGATGCGGTGGCACCATTTGTCTTAGAATTTGGAAACCAGTGATCTGACGGAATACAGGTGGCAGCTGTTACATGCGTTCTGCTTTCATTTTGTTTAATACTGTTCTCAATTTATACAAGCGTCACATAAATATTTATTTAATATCAAAATATTTGCAGAAGTTAAAAGTCACACCGGATTGTATTATTCTTTCTAAATTTCCTGTCAGCTGCAGTCTAACAGATGAATCTCATCTCATTCCTTGGCTTCTTTTGTTCATGTTTTATAATATTTAAAATGTTGTAGCTGACTGACTGTGGCATTTCAATGTCTGTTGTAATGTTTCTAATTTCATATTTTGTATCAGTTAGTTGATCTGCATAAAAAACAGATAAGGTTTCACAGTTTTCAAAACAAAAATACCAAACATTTCATTTCATTTTTTCAACTGCTTTTAAAACAAGAAATTTGAAGAAGTCACTTTAGAGCAGGACGACTTTGTGAAGTGTAAAAATTCCAGAGAAGACATTAACTGCAGTTTGTATATTTGTAGAACTATAAATTTAAAATAATTTCTAGACCATGACAAGTTGTTTTGACCATGAAGTAAAATATTAGATTGTTCATTGTTCTTTTGTCATTTTGTGACTCGTTTTTGTAATACTTTGTCTTGTTTTTGTTGTTTTTTTGTCTTTTTATGTCTGGTTTTTATCGGTTGTCTCATGCTTTTGTGTTTCCTTTTCATCTCACTTGTGTTTTTTGTCTCATTTTCTGTTTTCCTTTATTAATTGTTTTGTGTATAATTTTTGTTGTTCTGTTTCTCGCTTTTGTAATTTTTTGCCTCATTTGTGTCCATTTTTTGTCGCTTTGTAACTTTTTTGTCTAATTTTTTCTTTTTTAATTGTTTTGTGTCGTTTGTCTAATTTTTTTGTCGTTTTGTTTCTCGCTTGTATTGTTATGTGTTTCATTTTTGTAATATTTTCTTTGTGGTTTTTTGTCTTTTTTAAAGTAAAATACTATATTGTTCAGTTCCAGATGACTAAATGTTTTGCACCTTTGTGGACACTGGGATCTGTAAGTTGTAATGTGTAAATGATAAACTGAGGGATAATATGGTTGAACTTGAACTTAATTTTCTTCAAAAATTTCAGGTTGTTCATAATATTTTGAAAAAAAACAATTCCTTTTATGTGAACATATTCAGAATTTACTTTTTTGCACTAAAACAAAGGAAAAATTTGGAGTTGTGGTTATTTATAGGTTATTATGCTGTGATTTACTGGTCACTCGAGATCAAATTGGGCTAAATGTGGAACCTGAACTTAAACGAGTTTGACACTCCTGTTTTAGAGGATGTAAAATACTGATGTTGTCATGGTTTTTGTCAATTTGTGGCATTTTATAGACTAAACTGGTAAATAACAAATATGAATGAAGTTAAGAAATTAATTTGCAGTGTAAAATAGACATTTATCACCTCCTAAATGTGCTTCAATATGTGCATTTGATGTAGTATAGGACTCCAGAACAAAGTCAAACTTGTTTCCAGAGTTTTGCCGCAGTGCAGTTGAGTGCTTGTACTTTTATCATCCTACACTAAAACATTTCTTCTTCTACTTTGTCCCCACTTCCTCTTCCCTCCATCACTTACCTTACTAACCTTTCTGTTTTCAGCCGTGTTGACCGCCGGCTTTGGTTTACCCGCCAAGTACGTCATCCACTGTAACAGTCCTGGCTGGGGCTCCGACAAGTGTGAGGAGCTGCTGGACAAGACGGTGAAGAACTGCCTGGCTCTGGCCGACGAGAAGAAACTCAAGTCTGTGGCCTTCCCCTCCATCGGCAGCGGAAGGTAAGAAGACACACCTGGAGAAGGAAGACGCTGTTAGAAAATGTCATGCTGTCTCAACCCATCTGGTGTTTCTGCTTGAACAAAAAACCTAAGCCATCCTCTGTTTGGTCTGAAACGTGAAGTAGTTTAGCCAAAGGCTACAGTCGCAGATCAAGAACATGTACAAAGATTCATATTATGACTGGATTAAAGGTTTTATCACTCGTCCTCGTACAACCTTGAGTGGCACTTTTGCTTCATCAGCAGTAAAATATAATGTTCATGTGTCTCTGCACGTCCAGACATTGTTCTCCATTTCCTATGCATGGTTTCAAAATGGGAGTTGTCATGGTTTCCAGGTAACAGTGGTAAACACCTGAACTTTGATCTGTCAAAGTAAAGTGAAAGAAGCAACAGACAAAGATTTCTGCACGTTATGGAGCCTTTAAAACAGACAAAGATCTAGTTGTGAAACCTCATCGCCGGTTTAATATTGTTTGTGTTGCAGCAGTTCAGCCTACCTTCTAGTTTACTTGGAGGAATACATGTGCCGTGGATCAATAGATATGCTTTTTTTTTCATGGCCAATGCCGATAATTTGTCATTAAGAAAGACCGATAGTCGATAACATGGAACCAAAATACAGCAAATCTTCTTTTGCACCAGTAGACAGTAGAAGAGAAGCTGTCATTCATAACTGGGCTTCTTCATTCATAATGATTACTAATATGTACAATAATAACCTAGATAGATGCTACTATGAGATCGATAGTTTGCCTCTTCCAGTTATGTCTGCTGCTGTTCTTAGTTTTTTAAGTATTGTTTTCCAGACACTGTTTCAGATCAATCTGTGGGGCAGCCTACTAACTTAGCTGCTAGCCGTTAACATAGCCTTAGCCGCTGTGAGAGAAGCTAATTTCCTGATTTGTGGCGATGGCTTGTGTTTGTTGTTCGGTTTTTGTGGGTTATCTTTGCTAGAAAGATGCTGTTAAGCCCACAGAGTGATGACAGAGAGAGGAGGCTGCATTAGATCCAAAGTAGCACATTTTGTCTGTTAATATACATTTATTTTGGCACTGATAATTGACCAGGATCAGTCTATCTTTAGTTTTTATGCATTCCACACATGCACAATACTGCCAAGCATCTGTTCTTCCCATTTTTCAGGTTGCACACTCTCACAGACTTCGGCAAATGACAAAATTTACCTGCATCCTTGTGTACTTGCAAACAAGGAAGCAGTAACATTAGCCTTGCTCCCTTATTTTCAATCTTTATAATCATTTTTACAACACCTTGGATTGATCCAGCCAACCCTGGAACTACAATTTGGAAGCCACTGAAAGACGAGGGCAGCCAGAGTTCAGGTTCAGACTCCAAGAAACAGCTCCGCTCCTGAAGAACTTGGAAAAATCACAGGCAATGGTTTTGAGAAGTTATGAAAACATACAAAACTGTAGATTAGTTGTACTTATAATTTGAGCTTTGTAGCAGCGGTGTGAAAGAGATGCAGCCAAGTCTAACTATAAATCTGTTCTGTAAATAACTATGTTTGTGTGTCTGCCCGCCACACACACACTGAATGCCACAGGCCCAGTGAAGTAAATAGAGAACGACAGTGTTCGACCACATTTCACTGAGTGTGTAAACTCTCCTGTCAGGAATGGTTTCCCGAAGCAGACGGCGGCCCAGCTGATCCTGAAGGCCATCTCCAGCTACTTCGTGGCCACCATGTCTTCCACCATCAAGACCGTCTACTTCGTGCTGTTCGACAGCGAGAGCATCGGCATCTACGTGCAGGAAATGGCGAAGCTGGAGACGAGCTAAAAGTATGGAATATTCGCCTCCTTGTCCCTCTTCCCCCTGATTTTTCCTGCAAGGAAAGAGGAAGGTGTTTACGAGCAATTTGTTAAATATGAAGAGAAGAAGAATCTTTCTAAAGGCCGGGAACTTGATTTTGCATTATGTTTGTATTTTTCCTATATTGTTTTTAATTTCTTATTTACTTGTCACCTCTGGCATTTAAATGTACAAGTGCACTGGTCATTCTTGCGGTCTTTTAATACACAGTGCCACACAAAACAGAATAATTCAGCGAGCGAGAAGACTCACTGTAAGATTTCATTTTCAAGATGTATACGGTTAAAAAAAAAGATGTTATGAGACGTAGCTACACCTCAATTACAAGGCTTCCAGGGAAGTCCGATAAATACGGGTTAATGCATGTAAAGGCAGTAAAGATACTGAAAAAAAAAAAACAGATATTCTCTTTTCTTTTGAGCTCAATAACACAAGACACGTAATTGTGTGTTGTAGTTTTTTGTTTCAATTCAGCGTTTTGGACATCTCTGTTGTTAATAGTACTGTATAATGAAAAGGTAAAGAGTTAAAGTACAATTTGTTCAGTTTTGGTCTTCAGGAGAGGCATATAACAGAACAATGGAATGACTTTTTGTTTTTGTGTTGTGTGTTGCAAATTGCTCTTTTTGCCTTCATTTATGAGGCAAAAAGTGTTTTCTTAGTGTTCTGCAGACACCTTGAATTTCCAAAATGACACGTGATTGGAAAGATTAATTAATAGGAAAGTAAAAATGATACTGATGTTATGAGTTTACACTGTAAACTGAACATCTGTTGGTTATTTACAGTAAAAAATGATTAATTTATAAACAAGAATTGGAGATTGGAGGTTTTCGCAGTGCACCGATGATTTATATTGTGTGTTCCTATAAGTGTTTATATAGATGGGGTATTTGTGAAATGTTATAGTAAAATATTGGACTGTAACATAGATTTTTATTTTCTATTTTAATTTTCACACTGATTCTAAATGGCACAGGAAGAAAAAAAAAGTCATTAGAGGTTGTTTTTTCGTGCGTGTTTCTGTCTTTGTTAAGCCATAAAACGAGTGTAGTCATGTTTTCGCTGGAGGCTCTGCTGTTGCTTTTGGTTTTGCTCGTTCATTCAGCCGCCACCAGATGGCTCCCTGTAATCAGCAATTGGATTTTTCATCTCAGCCATTTTCTGTGCAGCAGCAGCAGACTTCTTCACACAGACGCTAGTCGATTTCAGTTGGATTTGAATTGGAACTGATGGACGTATATATATGAGGACCCGACTGCTTTGCTGCATTTGAACTTTTCAACAGCCTAACTTTCTTATTATAAAAAAAAGAAAAATTTAAATGCTTTCTAAAGAATTGCTACAATTGATGATTCTACAAAAGGTCTGTACACACTCCGGTAATAAAATACATTTAAAAACATTTTGTTCCTCTTGGAATTATGAGATCTTTTGGTGTTTCGTGCTGCCAGGGCCTCATAAAGTGAAAAAAATGTGAGTGTGAAGTTTAATTGAAAGAGAAACCTTTGTTATGTGTGTCTCATGTAATAATAAATCTCCACCATATGAAAGTTAGCACAATTTGAAGTGTTGAAGAACAAATGGCAGAAAGACGACATGCTACATTTATTTGATTTGACCGAGAGCCACAGTCAAAGCCTTCCAATCCCCAGCTCAATAAGCCTCGTGGGTCTCTGTACTTATGAGGACCAAAGAGTGAAGAGTTTTCATTTTTGTTCAATTTTCGAGGTGCAGCTTCAGGATCGGGTAAAGCTGAGCACGAATCAGAGAGGCTTAAAGGAACTTAATGTGCGTTTTACACTATTGTTTGGGATGAGCGTGCCGTTTGTTGCTCAACTTTTACTTCCCCACAGATAACATTTCCGGTTTTTACCATTTTGCATACAACCGCCTCACACTTGATACCAAAATCAACAGCGCAACGGTGGAACAGAAGGAAATAACACTAAATATCTCAACTATTTACAATTAGATCAACAAAATAATAACAAAGCAACACCTCAAGGAGAAGGATTTAGCAGTAAACAAGGTAAAATACAGCTTATTGCTTGTTATCCACCGCTTTCAACAAGTCATCTTCAGATGTAAAGATGGGTGACAAATTAAAGGAAAAAACTAATTAAAGTGTTTTAGTAAGACTTTGAATCAATAAATGCCTCCAGAACAGCTTCAATGTGCCTGATTGCTTCAGTCCTTTTAAGGAGACACATGGATCCAAACATACAAGCAAAATGTCCACAGCATAACAAACACTGGATCTTGTCACTGTAAGTGTCAAAGGTTCAGGTTTTTCCTTTAATTTGTCACTTGTCTGTATGTTTCTGCCATGAAGCAAGTGAACAAACCAGTAATTTTAATGTGACACGACATGCCTCGTCATTGAATATAATCTTTGAGAAGACAGTTATTTGGATATAAGACACCTTTCATCTTTAAGAAGAAAAACACAACTGTCATCTTTAAAACAAACCATGTTTACTGAGATTTTCCACTGCAGATTTTTGTGGTCATGCAAATGAAGAACTGCACTTAACTACAATCTTGAGGAATGTGCACTTTATGTGAATATATTCATTATATTTACTCCATACTTCTATTTTACTACATTTAAGAGGAAATATTGTACTTTTTGCTGCACCATATTTACTTGTGATCTGAAATTTTTCAGATTTAGGTTCTACACATCTACAGTGTTTTATTTGACATCCTGAACAAAATCAAAGGAAAAATACAATTATATACTGGAACTTTCTCTCACAGTCCATTAGATTGATTTGGAGACCTTCTGGTGGGGCTCGAACCCCAGTTTGGGAATCACCAGACTAAACTGCTACCTCCACACTGGTGCTACACCCTAAAAATCATATAATGTCTTATATTAGAACATAGCAGTCAAAATGGGAACTTTACAGAAGAATGAAGACTCTCTTACTTAATGATATTTACTTAATACTTTTTAAACTGTTGTATAATTACTAGGTAAAGTCTCCAGGACTTCTTCTACATTCTGATAATAACATGTGGTTTGTGCTCCGCTTGGCAAATTTTAAACATTAAAACCATTTTTCTCCAACCTTAATCCATAACAAAGACATAATATTACCTATAATGTTGATTATAATTCCTTTAACTGACTCGTTTTAGTTATCTAAATGGCTAAAAGTACACCTGGAATGTCATCTTGAGGCTCGTAGCTGTCAGAAAATTGCTGTTAGTAAAGCTGACAAAAAGCATTATTCTTTGCAGTGAAGAGTTTATTTTATAGAGGTCCAATCCATAGCTATTTTTTTGCAGATGAGTTTCAAATACTGACCCAAAATCTATAATTATTCTTGACTTTACATATAATCTGATCACCAAAACAAATATTGGCTGGTTGTACTGCTGAGTGTACAAATGTAGCTTTATTGACACCTCTCCACTGTAGTGTTTTAGGGTCAATATATAATTATGGGACTTTTCTAACATAGTTGACATTTTTGCTGTTTTCAGGCCTAAAATCAACTATAACCAAACACCACATGGCATTTTAACAGAAAGATTCTTCAAAATATTATATATACAATTGAGTAAAATTGAAATTGAAAGTTATTTCTAAAGATATTGTAGTAAATCTGTTGACATGCCATAAATCCACTCTTGACTCACACACTACTTTATATTAAATAACTCAGAAAGCCTTGGAGTCTGGCCAGTCTTTTCTTCAGGAGGAAATGACATCATGTGGAGCAGGTCATGTGATCTGGAATTAACACACTTCCTGGAGAGGTGTTTTTATAATGGGGAACTTAGTGGAAAGTGATTTCCCGGACACAGATATAATTAGTTATTTTCCATATAAAACTTGATATATTGCCAAAAAATAAATATCTGTCATGATTATCTCAGCTTAGTAAAAAGAACACAATCAAACTATTTTTGAATCAGCTCATTTTATTATATTTAGCTAATTAGAAGGTGGTTGTTATTAAATTCAGATGGTTATTTAGTTGGCATTTTAGTGATATCCAGTCATTTTTTATTAACCCTCGTGTTGACCTGCGGGTCAAACTGACCTGTTTTACTGTTTGAAAATATGGGGGGAAAAATGTATTTCACAGTGAACCTTCTGAGATCCACATTTTCAACATTTTGGGGAAATTTTTGAACATTTTTTCAGTGGAAAAAAAAAAGTTTCTTGAAGAACATTCAAAAAATATTATCGAAAATATTTGAAGTTTTGCTGATATATATATGTATCGCTTTAGATAATTTTAGGATTTTTTGGAAGATTTTTACTCATTTTTTGAAAATATTTACATTTTTTATATAAAACTTTTAAGGGAAACTTTTAATGAATTATTGGAATTTTCTTCATGAAGGTTTTGCAAATTTTCACAAATTTGCAAAATTTTTTTCCTGAATTTTTGAATTTTTTTCAGATAAGTAAAACTTTGCCACTGTTGCCTTTTGGCTTGGTCTGGGGGTCAGGCATATGGGTTCTGTACAGCGTCTTGAGACAATTTGACTGTAATTGGCGCTATATGAATAAAACTGAATTGAACTGAATTAAAAAAAATTTTTTTTTGGTGCCCATAAATGAAGACAGCAGGAGGGTTAATAAGTGACTGTTTCCATAATAAATAATTATGGAATTTGTAAATACATGATCATAATGAACATAAAAACCATTAGTCCCATGGACTTCAAGTCCCTCAACTATATATTGACCCATTAGATCTAACAGGCAAAACTGTGGCATTTAGATCATGAACTGGCTTATTAACCCTCCTGTTATCCTCATTTATGGGCACCAAAAAATATTGTTTCCTTGTCTGAAAAAAAATCCAAAAATTCAGCAAAAAAAATTCCCCAAATTTCTGAAAATGTGCAAAACTTTCAGGAAGAAAATTCTAGTAATTCCTTAAAAGTTTCCCTGAAAATTTTTATTTAACAAAAATCCCCCAAATTTGGCAAGAAATTCTTGTAAATATTTTCAAAAAATGAGTAAAACTCTTCCAAAAAAAGTGAGTGAGCGAGTTTCGCTGGATTTTGGTTGATTTTTTTTGTGACTGTTCTTAAGAAACATTTTAACATTTCTTTTTTCAACCAAAAAATGTTCAAAGATATCCCAAAAATGTTGAAAATGTGGACATCAGAAGCTTTACTGTGAAATTTATTTTTCCTCAATATTTTCAAATTTTAAACCAGCACAATTTTGACCGCAGGACGACACGAGGATTAATCAGTAATTTTAACTCAGGTTTCATGTGATTTTGCTTCAACAAATCAACAGAAAAACTAACAGTCTATACAGACGATTTGATCCACTTTATTTGGAGTGAAAACCAGAACCGACTGCACCTGAAATAAGGTAATAAGACGTCCAAAACTGCAAAACAGGCTCACTAAACTAGTGCTGTACTTTGAAGAACATTGTATAATAAGGAGCAAACATTTCAGGTCTGTTGCTGCGGGCAGAAAGTCCGCGGTGAGCCGGCATGGTTATCGGACAGAGCCCAGGCCTTAGTCCTGTCCCGGGGCTACATGCTGGTAGGGAGCAGGGAAGACCAGGGAGTCAGATGGGGGTCAGTTTCCCAGCCATCCAGGGAGGCCGGGACCTGAGACCTCCTCTGAGGGCGCCCATCTGACGCCTAATCCCCAGGAAATACAGGCAGGTTTCACCCCCTCCCCGCCAACCTCCACCTCGCCATCCATCCCTCCATCCCTCCCTGCTTCTGCTAGCAGCCAGAAAAGCCCCGTAAATTCAAAGCATCTGTACGGGCAAGGGCCAATCCGAGGGCTGCCTTTCCCAGAGCCCGCGCAGATGAAATTTTATTCTTTGCACGAAGAAATTGCAGGGGGAGGGGGGGAGAGAAAACAGAAAATAAAGTAAAGCAAACAGTGTGGGAAGATCAAGGAGGAGAGAAGATGAGGGGTAAGGAGCTGGTCATCAGAGATCTGTGCCGCTTCGCATTGTGTTCATAAGAAGAAAGGAATATTATGTTCTTTATGGCCGCGAGTCCCGACTGGAGCCTGATAACAACAACAGTCTGCTGCAAACTGCTAGCGGTTTCAGACGTTCAAGTGTCGGTGATGAGCAAGAGCAGCAGGTCAAAGGAAAGGCCTTGGTTCATTTGAAACTCTTCATTTTTGCAGAAAACTGGCATCAGAAAATAAAGGAGTTACTTAACCCTCGTGTCATCCTGCGGGTCAAAATTGACCGGTTTCAAAGTTTGAAAATGTGGGAAAGACATATATTTTCACAGTGAAACTTCTGATGTCCACATTTTTAACATTTTTGGGAAATCTTTGAACATTTTTTGGTGGAAAAAAAGAAATGTTAAAAATGTTTCTTAAGAACATTCACAAAAAATCATCTGTTGATTTTTTGTGAATGTTCTTAAAGAAAATATTAGAAGTTTTACTGATATATATGTAATCACTTTAGATATTTTTAGGATTTGGAAGGTTTTTATTCATTTTTTGAAAATATTGACAAGAATTTTCTTGCCAAATTTGGGGAATTTTTTTGCTGAATTTTGGGGTTTTTCTTCAGACAAGGAAACAATATTTTTTGGTGCCCATAAATGAAGGCAACAGGAGGGTTAAATGACCACATCTCGGCCACCGCTGTTCATTACTTACAGCTGCAGTGATTAATCGATCAGCTGTCAGATGTTTCATAATTAAATAATCTCTTTTAGTAAATTTTTAAAGAAAAAAGAGTCAAAATGCTGGGATTCCAGCTTCTTAAATCCGAATATGATCTGATTGCTGACAGCAAATTAAATATTTTTGGATTGTGCACCATTTTCTGACATTATAGACCAAACTTATCGATTAATCAATAAAAATATCTAAACAATGAAACTGATACTAGTATTACATGAGCCTTTATTTTAGTTTACAGATGCTAATGTTTTTAGCTTTTCTGCTGTTTAAAGTGTCTCGATGAGGCCAAAAAGGCAAAGAAAAATCAGTGCTGTGACAAAAAATACAACATAAACAGGCCAAGAAAACTGAGACCATCCAATCAAGTATATTAATATAACAAGTTAATTAAACTTTAGTTGTTAAGAAAGTAAAAAGTAAAAATGAATCAATATTTTTGCATAGCAAAGTATGAAATGTATATTAAAACAAGGCGAAACAGAATAACAAGTTATAAGGTCAAAGTTTAACATAAAATAAATACAAAGTATCAAAAAGAACCACCAAAAGACATTGAAAACATGTACGTCTTGACATTTTTCTCAAAAATATCAGCAGAAGATGAACTTTAAAGCTATTCCAAGGCTCAAAATCCAGTAATCATCCCCCCAAAAATCTGAAAAATAAAAACAACCCAACAAACATTGCACGTTTCCAAAACTGACGTCATCCATTAAAATAATTTCTGATGACTTTTTAGTTTGTTTCTTCCTACAGTTTTAATCACTTGCAGCTGTGAGTTCTTTTCTTCTATGTGGAACACCAACAGAACGTTCAAATATCTAACGTTTTATATTCAGTTCAGTCGGTGTTATAATATGAACACAACACATGTTTACAATCAGCAGCTCACGTCTCCACCGTGACTCCTGAAAGGTCCAAGGACCTCACTTTGGGAAACCTGTGTCCCGGACTACATCTCATGTTTGAATAAGTTAATAAAAACCTCCTAAACCCTCTGCGGTGGAACTGGTTTTCGAGTGGAGCAGGAAATAAAGCCTCTGTGAAGTATATTCGTGAGCGTGGTCGGCGTCCTGTGCCTCTCAGCGACGGTTAAACAGTAGCCTTCGGTCGTTTCGGGTTGGAGCCGTGTTTCATGTGGTCGAGTACAAAGTGCGGAACTAGAAATTCGATAATTTCCAAGAACTCAAGAGATGGATTTACACATGAGCAAAAAAATATTGGACGTGACCTCGTGTGACCCACATGGGTTATTTTGAGAAATTGTGGAATGTGGGCTGAAAGTGGACCAGAGTTGACCAGAAATTTAATTTCTGGGATTATAGGTGAATATAGAGTATAAAAATTTCTTCAAATATTTTATAAAACTACTGTTTTCTGCTATGAATGAATAAAAACTCATCAGCTGAGCCCCTCTGCAAGACTTAATGTATATTTAGAACCATTTTAGTGACCCAGTGAAGAGAATCTCTTGAGTAAAGGTCTGAAATCTGAGTCTAATGGCAGCTTTTTCTTCTGCATTTTGACCGAATATTGATATTGGCTGCTTCAGTTTCCAACAATCTATAAAGGCCTTTTTTCCCTCCTCCCAGATAAGCTTTTTGCTTTAAGTCATGAGGTTCCACATGAACAAACAACTCTCTGCCAAACAATTTTGGTTATTTCACAAGAGATTTCTATATTTCTTTTTTTTTAAACTGAGCTCCTCATTGGTTTGAAGTGGTCAGAGTTCTGCTGGAAAAAGGCAGATGTTTGCAATATGGGAATTAGAAGCTTCTTGCTGTTGGCTGAAGCCGCCAGGAAAATGCCATCGACAGTCAAATCTGATCAAATCTGATCAAATCACACCCACACAGACGATGGAGCCGTTCAACTCCTGACAAATAATAACGTCTCTATCGAAATGTGGTGACACAATCTGTCAACATTTAAAAATCCTTTTAAAAGTCACATTTTTCAAATCTACTTTTAATGGTTTTTAATGTAAACGGAGCTGTGTTGTATTGAAATGGATTGTACATTTTTTGCTTTTGATGCAAAATGTATTTAAGCAAACAGAGACAGACTTTATATATGAAATATATCATGTATAATGTTGGTTATGCAGATATATAATGCATTAACATCAGGTTTAACCCTGTTGAACCCACTGCTACAAAAATACATCAGCCCATTTTTTTTTATTATTTTCTATTATATATATGTGTGTGCACGTGTGTGTGTGTGTGTGTGTGTGTGTGTGTGTGTGTGTGTGTGTGTAAATATATGCATAGATAATTATTTTTTCATGTTTTTTTGCTACTTCTTTCTGTATTTGGGTTTATATATTTATTTTATTTATTTTCTATTATTATTATTTTATTATTTATATATATTATTTTTGCAAATTTGTTACTAATTATATAATATATATAATATTTACACATCTATAAATATTATTCTGATTATAATTTAGCTTTATATATATATATATATATATATATATAAAAACAAATATTGTTTGATTTATTATTGCAATTTTTATATTTATTAATTTTTGACATTTTTTTTCTATATTTGGGTCTTACAGGGTTAACTTTGGTTGTTGTCGGTTAATTTCTCAGATTTAATTTCACACAAAAAACTAATGTTTTGTGGTGCTATAAATTATTGAAAATAATTTTGAAGTATCTGCACATGGCAACAGAGTCAGATTAAATATTATATCCATCATGGTACCAGACAAGAACTTCCATATTGGACGATTCTACAAAACCTGGATCATGATATTATCTTAAATCTTGCTTTCTATCTGCACACGGCAACACAAATTTTGTTGAGTTCATTGTATGGGAACGATGGTTTATGTTGGACATTCTTGGTTGGGTAAAGCTTGGGATGGTTGCCGGAAAGGTTAAAGTTAATTGCAGGTCTGCGACAGGATACAAACTTCCATCTTGTGAATGAAAGTCGGACTGGCTACACACCCTGGGTTTCCGCATTGCTACACTGGACGGTCTACTTCCTGCGTTGGCTCTGGATGAAACCTTGAGGTGCAGAAAATGTCCAATGTGGACGTTCAGTAATTCTAAGGGATGTTTTTTATAGCCATCCACCCCACTGCCCTCACCGCCCCAAGTGTCCTTTCTTTCTGCTTCACCGTATAAAGAGCAGACTATATCCTGCGTGGATACTGGATGTTGGCACTGGATGTAAAGTGTGTCATGCTGAATCATCCAGGGTTGAATTCCTGGAGAGACCTGGCCGGCATGTCAACAGGTTACTAAAAAGAAAGCCGGGCTGTGCTCTTGTGGCCCCCATCCCGTAATCCCATGATCCACATTAAAACAGGGCTAAAGAGGGGATATCCAGCATCCACAAAACACCGTGAGGCAGTGCCGTTCGTCCCTGGTGTGTCGCCATCAGTGCACAGGTCCTCGCTCAGTTGCTGCAGCGTCTAAGTGTCAGGAGATAAATTGGTCTGGACAAGGAAGGCCGCTGCTTCTGCCACCTCTAAAGGGTTAAGTCGGATCCCCGGCCAGCCACATCACACTGTTGGGCCATTTAGTGCAGGAAACCTGATAGTTTCGTTCCTTTTGATGGCCTGATTCCCAGGCTTAGGAGAATAAATTAAATGCAATCCCCGCCTAGGCCTCAGCTGCAGCAGCAGGGCATACTGATTTAGGATTTTCATCTGGGGAGCTTTTCCCTCCCTTCCTGCTCCTTTCGTTCGCAACCTCCCCCCTCCCATCAATCTCCGCCTTGCCGAGGAAAATGGTAAATATGGTTTAAAATATGGCTTTTGTGTGGCAATAATGAAGGCTCAGTGCAGCTGTCAGTCAGTGGGAAGGAGAGCTACTGCTGTGGAGATGTGTCACCGAGTGGCTCAAGAGGCTGAGATTCACCATATTCAGCCCTGATCCTCGGTGCCCTGCTGCAGTGTGGGGGGCTTTAGTAGAGCAAGGAGGGATGACAAGCCTGTAATATGTGTTTAGACTACTGAACAGTGAGTCACTGTCGCTTGTTTTTCTCACTGCTCGAGTCATATCAGGAGTTTTAAGGGATGATGACACAAGAACCCACCCTGAGGTTGAATGCATGTTTTAAAGCTGCATAATTCCACTTTTGCAAACCGACAACAAGACCAAAATAGGCCAAACAGGGCCATGAGTGAGTGTGAGACTTTTACACATAAGTGAAAATCCGCTACATTCAAGGTCTTTACAAATGAGTCCACACAGCACCAATTATCAGTAGCAATGCATTTCAACCAGCAAAGAAACAGAGACGGCAATTAAGAGTCTGGTGGAAAAACCTTTGAAGTATCCAAGAAAAGAAAAGTTTCTGAGGCTCCAGATAAAACAGAAACTCAGTGTTCAGAGGAGGAATTACAGTCTGAAAAAATAAACATTTAAAGGCAAGACGCACGTCATTGTGCATTGACAGTGTAGTTACTCTCACGGCCAGAGGGGGAATTAAAAGTACTGCATTGCAGATTTAAGCTAATGTCTTGGGATGTCCGATTATATCAGCCCACCAATATTATCGGCCCAATACTGACATAAAAATGTAATATCGGTCAATATTGTTATTGGTTTTTTTGCCTATCACGAAAACCAATAAAATAATGCCTACATTTCGCTGGCTTTCACCGGTGCGCAAATGATGACATCATCAAACTGCATCCATCCAATGGGGCATCACAATAAAATCCGGCATTATGTGTTAATTCCACAACAGGAGATATGTGATGCTACCTAAAATTAGTTAAATAGCCCGCATATATCGGTATCAGTTCATATCAGAATCAGAAATTGAGAGTTGGACAATATCGACATATCATAAAATCCTTAAAACATTGCAACTTACATCGCAATTTTTCATAGAAAAGCTGCCGTGAATTCAGGCATTTTAGGTCGCAACAATCTTGAAAAAAGCCCCCGAAATCCTGGATCGACTGAACAATCTAAGTTTATATTAAAACACAAAAAATATCCATCTGTTTGGAGGGGATTCAAAAAAAAAAGAACAATGGTATTTTCACATTGGTTGAAGAAGCTCTCCAGCGTTTTCTACTAAGAAATGCTGACCGTCTTGCCACGTCACCCTTGTGAAGAACAAATTAAAACAAAGCTAGCAAAGCACCCTTGTAAAAATATTACCATGAAGCACGGAGGCCCAATAGTATGACCAGCTGACTGACAGCAACAGTAGCTTTCTTCATTATCTCTAAAATCTTTGCAAGGGCTAAAACTTTCAGAAATCAAATGAGCACAAGGCCCATTAAAATCTTCAGTAAGTCTTTTCACGAGTGATTGACTGGATGACTTCTCATCAGAAACCATGTCTGACACCAGGATGTTATTTCGGGTGAATCTCTGGCTGTTCTGTAAAGCAGCTTTTCTTTACGAATCAGGCCGAGAAACAGTCTGTATCAGAAACTCTTGCATAATGCGGCTCTCAGGAGGGGAATTTACAACGTGGTCCAAGCCAGACATGTTCAATTATGAATTTAAATGAGTCATCAAATGGCGATCCAGTATCAATCTTTGGATGGAGGCGTAAGACTGGGACTCGGGTTCTTTCTTGCTTTCTCGCTCCGTCTGTCAGCAGCAGACAAACATGGACCGTGAGCTGTTGCTGTGTGATACATGAGCAGCGGTGGGTGGCCACTGCGATGTCTTCATCCACAGTTTGGTGAGGAGTCAAACCGGAACAGAATTTCATTATAATGGAATAAAAACAAAACCAGTTTGTCCATCGAGGACATGGAGCCTTTGGGCTTTAGTGCAGAGAATGCTGACTTTGTATATCCACATTTAGTGTCTTTCTTTTGCCTGTGGGTGCATTTTTTTAAACTTTAGCTTTAATTGAATGCTTTTAAAACAGGGTAGATTATTTAGAAGAAAACCAATATTGAATAACCAGAGTTAAATGTTCAGTTCATTCTTGAACAATCGAGACCAAAGAAACCTACAGACAGTTATTGGATCTCACAAACTTAGCTTCACATACCCATTTGATAACAATCTGAAGATCATAAACTCTAACAACGTCTTAAATGTTAAAACACAAGACAAATCTGGCAGCATTATTAAGCGTTTTTCTTCACAGCCTGCATGGAAAATTATCTTAACCTTTCAGTTTTAGCACTTGTCTAAGCAGGTCAAACAAATGACTGTCCCATTTAGATGTAATCCCTGATTCACTAAAAACAACTTAAATGAGCACGTTTTTAATGTGGTAAACAACAAGTGCTTTTTTTTCTCGACGCCCTGCTGGTTTTGAAATTGTGGCAGGTTTTGTCAGGGTTTTAAGCACTGGAGGATTTTGCAACCACAGACTTGAGTAACTGACTGGTTTTTAACAAGACCAACAGTCTGACTGATGCACAATTACACCCTGAAAATGTAACATGGAATACACACACTGACATTATGCAATCTGTAGAGTCTTATTAGTACTGGGACTAAAAGTGAAGTTTGTCCTGAGGGTGGCACTGCAGGAAAAGCTGTGGGATCATTAAAGACGCTGTAAGTGTCCATTTTAGACACTCAGAGAATGTCCAAATGGACAGAGTTCATCTTCTGGTGAGTAAGAATGTTGTCAGTAAATTTAATGACATGTTTTCCAACACAAATATCCATGTTGGTCCAAAATGGTCTTGTCATGGACAACTACAAAGAGGTTTTGAGGCAGACAGCCAAAAATGGTTAAAAGTTAGAGCCTTTATAACAAACCAGGAAATATTAATGAAAATATTTCTATGAAGAAAAGCTAATTCATGTGTCTGATTTTTTAAATCCGGGTTCATCCTCTGGGAAGCAAGAATGTGCTCAGTAAATTCAATGATAATCTTCACTACACAAATAGAAATTTTGACCCAATAATGTAGCTACAGGAACTCAGTAAATGACACTAAAACAGTGAGGTGTCCTTGATTAAAGGCAGACAACCCATAAGATCAGACCAATCAGACCCTCTATTACAAACCAGGAAACACTGATCATATCAATATATTTAAAAACAAGAAAAGCACTCAATGAGTTCAGTACCCCACCAAGGCTGCCTACTCTGTATCATTTCTGACGGATGAAATCTTCAATAAAAAATGACCTTGCTCTGAGCACAGGTGCGTGTTACACATGTGCACGTTATGTACGGATACCGAATCACATGACCTAAGTATGTAGCAGGCGGCGGGAACTGGTGGGACTCAGAAACACCCCCACAATTTACTCAATTGTTCCTTGTATGATCTCTGATGGATAAGTCCTGATAGATTTGTAGTAGGATCACAATCATGTGATCGTCAGCAGGCAGCGGAGGCAGCGTTCCCTTGATGTCATAGTTACAGTGACATCGTGCCGCTATCTCGCAATGATACAGAAATCTTGAACAAATCTGTGGATCCAGACTATTAGATGCATCACTGCCAAAATCTAATCAGGTTCAGAAGGCAGGTAGGCCGTCCAGTGACGTAATTTGGATTAAAGCAATGACTGGACGGGCTTTTTAGAGGCCTGGTACTGTTGTTCTGCTTCCTTTTGTTTGTGCTTGATAACAAACAGTGATACTGCATCAAAGAAAAAATGATTTTCACCACAGGGGGTCTGAACCCCAGAACCTGCACTGCAAAAAAGTGTTATTTTTATGGTAAAAATCCTGGTTGCCAGGATGCTACCGTAAAATTACGGTGAAACATTTTCTACATTTACGGTAAAGAAATGCATTGATTCATTCCATATTTTACTGTAAAAAAGAAGTTTTAACCTTTAAATAAATTTTAGTTTTACTTGAAAATTTCTGTTGAGAGAATTACCCAAATCTAAGCATATTTCATGAAAATCCCTTTCTTCTATGTGTATCATTCGAAAATTCAACAAAAATGATATTATAAGACTTTATATTGCGGTGAAAAATGACTCCACGGTGAGTAGAAATGTAACTGAAGCAAAACAATGCCAAGAAACTACTTAGATTTCAGAGGGTTAATGTGGGTCATTGCATTCAACATATTAATCTATTTTACTGTAATTCTGACTAACATATTTTGAATATCTTCATCAGAAAGCATCTTCATTAATATTAAGATCATTCATTAAAATCAGCATAAATAACGTCAATAATTCCAGTAGTTGTCTAAATAAAGTGTCTTCGATCACCGTGTTTACATCGTGCCCATACTGAGATGAGAAACATTGCTGCAGACGTACAGATAAGGTGTTTACATGATGGACAACAGACAAACATGACAGTGAAGTTCTCCTGGGAACAGGACGGCAGGGTCACGTTACACCTCACCGCTCAGTTGTAAATCGCTTTTTATTGGCCTCGCCGGCGTCTCGGGGTTATTCTGAGGTTATTCAACTCTCAAACATCTCCACACACATATTCACACACGAGACATATGCTCAACACAACATCTTCGTCACTTCTCATCCTCGCAGACAGACACACACAGGCTCTATCTTCGTCTGCAGGGTTAATCTGAGGGCCAGATCAAAGGGTCGGGTCCAGGAGATAAACTCCGGCCCTTGGGGTTCTTCTCTCTGTATATCTGCAAATCATTAAGCTCAAGGTGATTCACTGCACTCTCCGAGGAGCCCCGGAGGATTCTGGGCCAGATACAGCGGGATTTGTCCGCCGACCTCGCTGCCACTCACGCCGACTGTCGCTCAGCTTTGTGCCTCTAGAACCAGACATGAGAACCGCTCAAGACACCCCCAGAGATAAAAGACCCTTCACCCCTGACAGGACGGGATCCCGCTGAAAACACACCACGCAAATTATATTCTCCCACGGCTTTGTACGAGGGATCTCCGAGGAGGAATCCTTTTGAAAAGGCCGAATATTCAGCCGCTTGGATGTCTGGAGGCTTTATTGGGCAGAAAATTTTCAATGGGAAGCAAAGGGCTGTGCTTGTTGCTGCTTGATTTGGAATACACTTCTAACAATGTGGACAGGGGCAGATGAATGGGTGCATGTGTCAACGCCGCTGACACGCTAAATGAAGGGTATCAAAGCACAGGGGGGTTTGGCATGAAGGGAGGAGGGAAGAAAAGAAGGAGGCAGAAGGAGAAGCGTAGAAGAGATAACAGCCAAAAAGAAAGAGAATGAGCCAGAAGAAAAAGGTACATCTGGGAGGCTCCGGCAGCTGGGCAGCCTTTCAACCAACAGGCCGCAAAAATGTCAAGTTTCCATGATGATTTAACTTCCGTGTTGTCCTGCAGGTCAAAACTGACCCGGTTTAAAGTTTGAAAATGTGGGAAAAAATCTATTTTCACAGTGAAACTTCTGATGTCCACATTTTCAACATTTTTGGGAAATTTTTGGAACTTTTTTTGGTGGAAAAAAAGAAATGTTTAAAAAGTTTCTTAAGAACATTCACATAAAAATCAACCAAAATCCAGTGAATTTCGCTGGATTTTGGTAGATTTTTTTTTGTGAATGTTCTTAAAGAAAATATTAGAAGTTTTACTGATATATATGGAATCACTTTAGATATTTTTAGGATCTTTTTGGAAGACTTTTACTCATTTTTTGAAAATATTTACAAGAAATTTCTTGCCAAATTTGGGGGATTTTTTTAAAAATAAAACTTTTAAGGGAAACTTTTAAGGAATTATTGGAATTTTCTTCCTGAAGGTTTTGCAAATTTTCAGAAATTTTGGGAATTTTTTTGCTGAATTTTTTTCAGACAAGGAAACAATATTTTCTGGTGCCCATAAATGAAGACAATAGGAGGGTTAAAAAAGAGACTCCCAGCTGGAACCTCTGCTTCCCCGTTGGTACGGTTCATCACTGAGTGAGGAAGGAGGCGGCTTCAGGCCTCCGGCTAAACTGGGACCCAGACCTTCTTCAGAGGGGGTCAGGGGTTTGACACCTTCAGACAGGTGACGCCAGGGTGCCCCCCACCCAGGAAGACAGGGAGGAAGGGTGGAGGTAAGATGAGGGTTCACCTCAGGGCGAGCTTTGGCGCCGTGACTCAGGTTCATCCCTGTTGTGTTGGCGCGAATGTTGCTCTACGTTGTTGTGCGTGCGTGTGTGTGTGTGTGTGTGTGTGTGTGTGTGTGTGTGTGTGTGTGTGTGTGTGTGTGTGTGTGTGTGTGTGTGTGTGTGTAGCCGCCTCAGTGTATTTATGCATTTACATGTGGAAGCCTGCACACTTTCCACACAGGGAGGTGAGTGTGTGTCCTCCGACCGTGTTGCTCATTCCAGGTATTCATCAGGGTGTGTTCAGGGCGTGAACACAATGACAAACTGTTTCAAAATTCATACAGCTCAGTTACGACTTCTTCAAATCCAAGTTTGATGGCGGAAAAAATCACTGGCACGTACGCTACCGGTCAAAAGTTTGGGGTCACCCAGACAATTTCATGTTTTCCATGAAAACTCACACTTTTATTCATGTATTAAAATAAATGCACAATAAATCATCAATGAGCCTTTAACACCATTAGCTAACACAATGTAGCATTAGAACACAGGAGTGATGGTTGCTGGAGATGGAGATATTCCATTAAAAATCAGCTGTTTCCAGCTACAATAGTCATTTACCACATTAACAATGTCTACACTGGATTTATCATTCATTTAATGTTATCTTCATTGAAAAAAACTGCTTTTATTTCAAAAATAAGGACCTTTCTAAGTGAGCCCAAACTTTTGAACGGTAGTGTACATACATAAATGTACAAGAATGACACTGATATTTCATAAACATCTATCTATCTATCTATCTATCTATCTATCTATCTATCTATCTATCTATCTATCTATCTATCTATCTATCTATCTATCTATCTATCCATCCATCCATCCATCCATCCATCCATCCATCCATCCATCCATCCAGCCAGCCAGCCATCCAGCCATCCAGCCATCCAGCCAGCCAGCCAGCCAGCCAGCCAGCCAGCCAGCCAGCCAGCCAGCCAGCCAGCCAGCCAGCCAGCCAGCAAACTGCATCTGTAAAACTTCCTTTTAAAAGGTTGCATCTTCTAATCTCTGAAAATAATGAAAACCACATTCCTAAATGAGTAAACTGCATTCTAAATTACATTTTGAGGGAAACATATTTTCTGCAGGGTTATGTCTGTCTTTCACGCATCACAAATATGTTTCTAATCAACATATTTTATAGTTTTGCTGTCACTCCGGGTCAAGGCTCGTCACCTTGGTAACCCAGAAAACGACGGAGAAGCTTGAAACAAGCAAACATTCCAGAGTTTTTATTTGTTACGTGCTCCTACAGGACATGAAAAATGATCTTTCTCAAGGCTGCACAGTAACAGAAAATCACTCAGAGAGCTCAGCCTCCGCCAAGGCTGCTCAGTCGTATCATTTCCGACAGCTGAAATCTTGACAAAAATTGTGTCAGAAATCACAGCAGCATAGAATGTGACCATTTAATATAGATGTACCCACAAACAAAATGGCCTTACGCTGAGCACAGGCGTGTTATGCATGTGTACGTTATGTACGGATACCGAATCACGTCACCTAAATATGCAGCAATCCTGACGACACGAGGGTCAAAAATGTAAGTAAGAATGAAATTTTTGGGAGACAAAGTTGAAAAAGTGACTAAAACCAGCTTACATGTGTCACTGGGAACCTAGTGGCTATTAAAAGGTTTGACACAAATGATAAGAAAATGTACTACCTCTCTTATTCCTTGTTTCATTATTTGCCTTTCCATTGCAAACAGTATTGAATTTTAATATACTGGCGTAATGCAACAGTAAACACTACTGTGTCAGTACATGCCTAAAAAACTAAATAATAATGCAATTCGTTGTATTTGATAGGCTATTTCACACAGGCCTAAAATATTACTGGATCTGAACGTGTTAACGGCGACATTAGTAAAATATATTGCATGAACCGTGTTTTCATATTAAATTTCATTTTCATAAGAAAGGGATTTTCAGTATTTATTCTGTCCCGTTCCCAGGCCTTGAAAGCACTTTTATGACAGAAGACGGACGATATTAAAAGGTTTGCTGCTTCCAAGTAGAATATTGTCAGAAAGCTGGAGACCATTTGCAGATTACATCTATCAGCGTTTGGCTGGTGTTAATTTCAAACACTGGGTGTGACCTTAAATCCACTCAGGCTGGTTTGAGCCACGCAGCCCCACCGACGCCACGATCCTCAGCCAGCTGATTTCCTGAATCTCCTGAGGCCAGCAGTCAGATGGCGACAGATGGAGACGAGCAGATAAAAGTGGACGAGAGAACAGGAGCCTCGGAGTTACATCACCGGAGTCTCGGCATTGTTTCTGTCCTTTAGCTTATTTTCTTGAAGTAAGTGTTGCTTCCACTACAGATAAATGACAGCATTGATTAAATTTGTTCCTGTTTGTCAGTGTCATCAGGAGTCTGTAATCTCCTGGGAAAAGAAAGGTTCATTTTACACAAACAACAACTGGGAAAACTGTGGAAACTCTACCTGACGAAGGAAAAAGAACCTGGTTGTCAAAGCAACCAATGAAGCTGAACAGAGCGAGTGACTAAACTCAGACAGGCCGTTACTTGATAAGCAGAGCAAGACGATGTGAGATGGTTCAGTGGAAATTTTAAAATGTAGATGTGAAACTAAAATACTAACCACTTAGAAGAGCATTTACAATATCTCCGACATCAGTACCCTTATACCTTTGTTTTGCTCACACCTTCTGGGGTAAATATTTGGCTCTTTAGCAGCTAAAAGCTTCATTACTGTATGCACGCTGGCTAATTTCTAAAGTCCTTCATCTGCTATTTGATGCTGAACAGAAAAAACGGATTCTGGAAAGAGTGATGAGAGTTAAACAAAGTTCAAATGTTGACAGTAAAACCAAAAAAAGAGAAAAAATGCACTGTAAGACACTGTAATGCCTCATACCTGCACAACTGGATAATAAAACCACATTTCTAGAAAATTAGAACTAAACTGCAATAATTTTTTCCATTTGTTTTTGCAAGATTGGATTTCTTTCTGAGATATCATAAATATGTTTCGAACCAACACATCTTTGCCATTTATTTTAGTTCTTCACTGTCACTCTTTTCGATGGAATCACAGGAATGCCATAATAAAAGATAAATCTGTTTAAAAATAAGGAAATAAATGTGTAAATATAAAGAGGAATAAAAAAATGAAAAAAATAGATAGATAGATAGATAGATAGACAGACAGACAGACAGACAGACAGACAGACAGACAGATAGATAGATAGATAGATAGACAGACAGACAGACAGACAGACAGACAGACAGACAGACAGACAGACAGACAGACAGACAGACAGATAGATAGATAGATAGATAGAAAAGGAAAGACAACAGGAAAAAACAAAGGGGAAAAGGGAAAAGCAAAGACAAAATTTACCTTTATATTTCCACATTTTTAAATTTTAAAAATTTATTCTTTTATTTATTCCTCTATATATTTACACATTTATTTCCTTATTTTTAAAACAGATTTATTTATTCCTCTTTATATATACATTTATTTCTTTTTTTAACAGATTTATTTATTCCTCTTTATATATACACATTTATTTCCTTATTTTTTAACAGATTTATTTTTTATTATGGCACTCCTGTGATTCCATATTTTTTAGCCAACCAGTCTTACGTTAGATTGAGTCGTTACCCCGGTAACCCAGAAGATGGAGGAGGAACTTCAAACATGGTGTGAAAGGGTTATTTTTTAACCAAAACTATGATAATTTTCTAAACTGAACTCATGCAGTTCTGAATGGTAAACCTAACCAAAGAATGAACAAAAAACAAAAGTGAACAAGAAGTTACAACTGAGTTGAAATCTACGGATAATAGTCCCACATGGTCTTCTGGGTGAAAGCTCTGTACCAACTTGTGTCTCAATCTTCCCCTAAATATACCGTTATACAGTTAAGTTTTATAAGAAGGTTTTTTTTTGGAGACAAGCTAGAGGTGACATTATCCTGTAGATGCATCACTACCATTGACCCCTTTCACATACTGTACATCCTGTCAGAAGAATCACTGACCCAGTCTGCAGTGTTTAGCAGCTTTCAGTTTAAAGCCTCCGCTCCATAAAGTTAAGTCCCAGCTGCTCTCATCAAATCCACATATAAAACTATAAGGGCACACTGAGACTGTAGACCTTTACCTAAGCTAATGGCTTTATCTCTCACTGTTAAAGACAGTGAACCAGATGCAAAATAAAACAGGATCTTCCAGTGTTCATGCTCTACGTCTTCATCCAGTTTCAAGGAATTTGGCAAAGTAGTTTTGCATAATCTTGCTGACAGACAAATGGACCTGCAACACCAAACCCAGTACTGTTAACCCTCCTGTTGTCCTCATTTACAGGCACCAAAAATATAGTTTCTTTGTCTGAAAAAAATCCAAAAATTCAGCAAAAAAATTCCCCAAATTTCTGAAAAATTGCAAAACCTTCAGGATGAAATTCCAATAATTCCTTAAAAGTTTCCCTTAAAAGTTTTATTTTAAAAAAAAATCCC
This sequence comes from Amphiprion ocellaris, assembly GCF_022539595.1. NCBI lineage: Eukaryota > Metazoa > Chordata > Actinopteri > Pomacentridae > Amphiprion > Amphiprion ocellaris. The sequence continues at coordinate 3,634,742 of NC_072779.1, forward strand.
CCAAATTTGGCAAGAAAATTCTTGGAAATAGTTTCAAAAAATGAGTAAAAATCTTCCAAAAAAAATCCTAAAAATATCTAAAGTGATTACATATATGGGCTGCACAGTGGCGTAGTGGTTAGCACCGTCGCCTTGCAGCTAGAAGATCCCTGGTTCACGTCCCGGCTTTCCCGGGATCTTTCTGCATGGAGTTTGCATGTTCTCCCTGTGCATGCGTGGGTTTTCTCCGGGTACTCCGGCTTCCTCCCACAGTCCAAAAATATGCTGAGGTTAATTGATTATTCTAAATTGCCCGTAGGTGTGAATGTGAGAGTGATTGTTTGTCTCTGTATGTAGCCCTGTGACAGACTGGTGACCTGTCTAGGGTGTCCCCTGCCTTCACCTGAGTCAGCTGGGATAGACTCCAGACCCCCCATGACCCTAGTGAGGATTAAGTGGTGTATAGATAATGGATGGATGGATGGATGGATTACATATATATCAGTAAAACTTCTGATATTTTCTTTAAGAATATTCACATAAAAATCAACCAAAATCCAGTGAAATTCGCTGGATTTTGGTTGATTTTCTTGTGAATGTTCTTAGTAAACAATTCTAATATTTCTTTTTTTCTACCAAAAAATGTTCAAAGATTTCCCAAAAAATGTTGAAAATGTGGACATCAGAAGTTTCGCTGTGAAAATATATATTTTTTCCCACATTTTCAAACTTTAAACTGGGTCAATTTTGACCTGCAGGACGACACGAGGGTTAATGGGACTTTCCTCTGCCCATGTTTGCTCTCTCAACCAGGTTTCATGACAATCGACTTGGTAGATTTTGCTTTAACCAGCTGACAGCAAAACCAGAGGAAGAAACCGTAAATAAAGCAAAACCTGCTTGGCTGGGGCAACAATAGGAATCCACTCCAAGTTCTACCAACACTTTTCCTGCCCAAAGTCAAACTGAGGGGAGGTGAAGTGGAAACAAGTCAAAAAGAACTTTAACTCTGCACAGATGATCACTGGACTCAATGATTCCCAAGTTATTTTACAACTGTATTCTCTCAAGCTGCTCCCTATTAGAAAATACAGTATTTACAAAATAAACCATCTTCATGGAAAGTTAATAAGATCTGCCAGTGTCAATACAACTTTAGATTTTACTGGAGCTGCCTCATGATGAACCTAAAGTAACACCTATCTCAGTAAAACAAAGAAATGACTTAACTTGAGTTGTCAAACCAACACTCTTTATGTCTTTACCTGCACATTAGCACAGTTTAGGCTGTTATGGAAACGCCCTGTCAAATCTAAATTATAGCAAAGCATTAATCACTCCTCGAGCAGGAAGAGTGTAATTTATTGGGAGATTATATTGTGGTGTTGAGACATGAGGATGTTCATCAATCCTCAGTGGAAAAATGTAAGAGCAGAGGCTGCTTTTACATTAATTTGTCTTCGTGTTTCCCTCAACGTGTAACTGGTTATTTTGTGGTTTGTGCGGCAGGTAAAGTAATTGTCAGATGAGCTGATTTGCAGAATGCCGGGGGGTTAAAATCCAATCGAAGCTCAAAAAAGGCGAAAACATCCCTCCGGTGTGAAATGGTATTACGTCAAAGGATCAACCATCTTTGTGGGAAAACAACACCTGTTTTAACGAGTAAACAACAAATGCTTTCGATCAAACAGTCAGCGGGCGATTTGTGGTCCGTGTTTACGGTCTTACACCATCGCTTAACCACAAAACTGCACCAGTACAATTGGAAAAAATATTCCTGGCCTCAAAGGAACGTCAGATTTATCTGCACATGGACCAAATGAAAGATCTGTAACGAGCTTCATCTGGATCCAAAGCTGCTCAATCCGGTATTAATATCCCGACTATACTGGCAATAAAAGACAGCAGCACACGCACTGAGGGAAAATGTCATTAAGTATAGACGTTCTAGCTTACAGCAGGATGTTTTAATGAAAATTTCTTCACCTTCTAAATGAAAATTGAGCTGTGCATTCTTACACATAAGAGCAGACACAGCAGGTGATCTAACAGGACGTGAAAACATCTTCCAGGATTTTCTCTACAGATTCTCTCACTGTAACGCTGACACATGACGGAGAAAAAAAGGCCTAATCGGTGCCAAACTCTTCTGGATCTACAGGGCGATGTGAACAAATAAATCCAACCCTGTGGGTAAAGCAGGTTTTTACATCTCAGCCTGATGCCACGTTAAGTCATAACCTGTCAGCTCTCTGATCCTCCGACATCCGGAGAGACGTCAGGCATCAAACGATGACACAAAGTGGCAGGTAGGACACTGGATGGAGAGGGATAAAATCACCTCAGAGAATATTCTCTGATACTGTATTCAAATCTGAATGAATGTTTGTATTTCAATGCAAAATAAAGTAACCCATTGTTAGAATGCAGGCTGTAGAATGTGATGTACCATGTTTGGGAAGAACAACATGAGCAGTTCTCATATTAATGCGGATAGAAGGTAGAAAAGTACATTCTCAGAAACATGAATCAAGAGATTGTTGTTTGTTTTATAGAAAGAAGCTGTAAACACGATATTCACATCCATCCATCATCTATACATCGCTTAATCCTAATTAGAGTTGCAGGGGGACTGGAGTCTATCCCAGCTGACTTAGGGTGAAGCCAGGGGACACCTGGACAGGTAACAGTCTATCACAGGGTTACATATACAGACAATCGCACCCACATTCACACCTACAGACAATTTAGAATCATCAATTAACCTCAGCATGTTTTTAGACTGTGGGAGGAAGCTGGAGAACCTGGAGAAAACTCACATATGTACAGGAAGAACATGCAAACTCCATGCAGAAAGATCCCAGGCTGGAACGCGAACTGGGGCTCTTCTAGCTTTGAGGCGACAGTGCTAACCACTGATCCACTGTGCAGCCCCAACATTAACATAACAGCCATATTTCCATGTAACTGTCAGATGACACTGAAGAATTTTTTTTGCAATGTTGCAAAAAATATTCAAGAACAAAATGCTAATTTTTTGCTTGTTTCCATAAACTACTGCGGAGAGAATAAACACAGCTGCATAGTGTTGACAGAAGGTGGCGCTATAGGAGATGTTAGGCTTAGTTGTAGAAACAAAACTGGTTGCTTATCAGCTTCTATAAAACAAACTTGAAAAATAAGCAAACTAAATATGACCATCTAGACAGCAAAAAAATCATCCTGTAAAAAAACTGAGAATCAGAGAGCGAGGGACTGGAAAAGATAAATTAAAAATGGTACACAGTAAAAACACTGTTCAAAAAATGTAAAAACAGTGAAAATAACAGCAACTACATGTAAAATATGCATATTTTTTTCCAACTTTAAATACAGCAAAACCGTGTCATTTTAGTCACACGTAAAAAAAAGAAAAACAGAAAAACCGGATAATCTCTATCTTTCAGTGCTTGACAGACATACGTAATTTTTTGTTCAAATAACAGCAGACATCTGCAACATAATGACTTTGTTTTACTTTTTTAAATACCGAAAAAAATAGTGTAATTTTATGGTCAAAAGTTGTAAAAGAATCAACGACTATTTGTAAAAATACTGACTTTTGATATAGACATTTTGTACAGTTTTGGCCTGTTTTATCAACATGTAAATTATTTATTGCATTTTTACTGTGATTTTACTAGATATTATGTTCAATTTTGACAAAACAGGGAAAATCTGTCAGTTACCAGCAAAGAAAAAAATGTTTACAGCTCATTACTGTCCAGATGTTCACGGTAGCCTTCCCCTCCAAAAAACAAACAACAACAACAAAAATAAACCATCAGATTTTACAATACTAAACTGTATTTTGAAAAAATAGAGCTCAAGTGGTACAAATTGTCTGTAATTTTACAGTAGAGACAAAACAAGAATGACAGCTAATCAGTCAAGAATTTAAAGTTTCCAACATCAGAACTTCTTTGAAAAAGCTGTTTTTATTTCCTATGAAATGCACAAACACCACAAGCATGTGTATGGAGTTGTTTCTTGTTCATTTTTTTTAGTTTTTATTGGCAAAATTCAAATTTGGCCATTTCCATCAGCCTTTTCCATTGTGATACCTCAAAAAAATAAGCATACACGGTTTTACAGAACATTTGTTGTGATGAACTTTGCAATAACTTCCTTACACATGCAGAAGACGTAAGTTAGAAATAAATTAATATTACCTTATAGCTGCATTTAACCATTTAGAAGCTAAATGCTATTTGCTGATATCATCTCAAAGTAAGATTTAATAATAAAGCTGCACTCAAGCAAGTCAGTGGTAGAAACTAAGGTGGTCACTAAACAGGTCGTTGCATTAATTATTTCAATTTCCATGCAATTAGTTGTGAAAAACTGTCAAAACTGGAAAACACATAGAGGAAATAAACTTCCTACATCCGTGTTTCTTGATGCGAACGAGTCACAGATGTCTCAGCCCCTTCAGACAGATGTGAACCACAGTGAGGTAAGAAAACGACCCTGAAGACAGATGAGGTCTGAGAAGATCTTCCCAGGAAGACGACAGGTGGAGCCAAGCTGGTGGTCTACAGCCAGGATGGAGGCTGAATTAAAAAGACTGCGGTCTGGGTGCGGAGGTTGTGTTCATGTGTGTGTGTTTGTGTGTATTTTCACACAGGAGTTGTGAGTCTGTATGTCTGTTTTCGTGCTAGCTCAGGCCACACGTACGTTTTTGTCTGTGTGTTTTGGGTGTCAGGGTCTTGACACTTTAAGCCGCCTCCTTTTGTACCTGCAGGACCTGAGGCCTAAACCCATCCAACACACACACAGACACACACAGACACACACTGACACACACTGCAGCCCTGGGTGTCATCTATTACCCCTCCGAGTTCAAAGTCCAGCACAACAATGAGACACAATTAGGAGCTTACAGAGGGGATCTGGGCCTTTCGCTGCCGGCTGAACACAGACTGACAGAAGAGCAACAACTTTGAGTGTGTTTGTTTCTTTCTTTCGGTTAACGTCTGTGTTTGTCCTGTTCTTTCCCCAAGAAGTACCGTAATGTCTGAAAAAGGAAACGATGACTACTGGAGAAAGGCTCCTCAGACTTAATGGAAGTGCTGTAATTGTGCAGAGGGATCAGGAATCCTCACTAAGTCCCCATTAACGTGATTACTTTTAGGAAAAACTGGTGGTCCGAGAGGAAGTGGGTTCATTTGATTAGCCAGAGACTGAATATATTTGTTAAAGGATGCGTTTTCTTTTTTTTAGTGGTAAAAATGCAAAAGAAACTTAATTCTTCAAGGCTTATATGTGATATTAAAGTTATTGTTTACTGGACAAACAAAAGATGAATGTTATGATCTCGTCTTAGCAAACATTAACCCTTAGATGCTCCAGTGATTGGACCCTACACTCTTCCATGAGCGGGTCAAAAATATAAGACTAAATGTGTTTTTATGCCATTTTTCATCCTTTTGGTTCAGAACAATAATTTGTATTATTGTTTGTAATATATTTTTGTCCATACAAGAATGATTTCATGTTTGAAATATGTTAATTTTTCACTTTATAACAGATTTTGATCATTTTGATGATTGAAAAAGAAGAATATTACACAGAACAGCAGTAGAACAATGTCTACATCCATTTTGTGACATTTTCCCATTTTTTTTCTCTGCTGTTGCTGCTCTCCGTCCCTCCAAGTTTGTGCATCACATCTTGTTTGATATTATCAGTTATAGAGAGCTTGGGGTATTAATACTAACATTACAATTTCTTTAAAAAATTAAATGATACAGTTTTTAGATTACAAAGATATTGCACGAAAACGACCTCATCGCGCCATTTTTGATCCACTGATGCGTGTAAGGGTTCAGCAAGTTCATTAAATTGTGTAGCTTTATAAGAGGCCTGAACAGAAAGAATAACAGCAACATTAAACAACTACAGGATGCATGAAAAATCTATGCATCTTATACTCTTATGTATATATTGCAAATTCATCCCTGATGAACACTGATGATATCGCTGCATCTACTGATTGTTTTCTAATTTATTCTTCTGTTCACCAGTTGATTAGTCTATAAAATGTCAGAAGAAAATAAAAGCAATTGCACCCCAACATGCTAAAACCACCAAAATATTGAACATACAATGAAATCGAACAACATTATTAACCGGAGTATGTTTTCAGAAATGTTTTTATGCATTTACTTTAATGCATGATCATTTTTCTTTAGCATCACTGTGTAACTGTCCAGTAAGAAGTTATTTTGACTCCAGTTATCTGTCAGCTGAACAAGATAAAATTAGCATTCAAATGTACTTCAGAATATGGTGAAAGGAGTAAAGGAGTTGATTTACCCTTAGATGCATAAATGGGGTAAAAATGACCCAGTGAGGTCGTTTTCTTGCAACATCTTTGTAATCTAAAAGTTTTTGTCATTTCATATTCCAGCATATTCCTCAAAAAACGTGTTTTTGATATCATTCCATTTAGAATTTTAAGTTCTGTTTAATACAATAAAAGAAATGGTATTTTTTGTATTACTACCCCACCCTCTCTATCACTGATAAAATCATACAAGAGGTGATGGAGGGATGGAGAGCAGCAACAGCTGGAGGAAAAGCGTGGAAAAATGTCAACCAAATGGATGCTGACCTTCTTCTGCTGCTGTCCTGTGTAATATTCTTCTTTTTCATTTCATTTATCATTAAAGTATTGAAAATCTGTTATAAAGTGAAAAATAAACAGATTTCAAACATGAAATCATTCTTGTGTGGACAAAAACAGAACACAAATAATAAAACAAATTATTATTATTATTATTATTATTATTAACCAAAAGGACGCAAAATGGCACAAAAAAAACATTGATTCTTACACGGGTCATTTTTAACCCACTTATGGAAGGGAGCAGGGTCCAATCACTGGAGCATCTGAGGGTCAACTGCTCTGTGCTTGTAAATTATCCACCTTGTCCATGTTGCACTTTGTCCATGAGAAGGTAATTTGGACTTCTTTTGGAGTACCACCACCCAATAATAAGCACTCTTTACTCTTTATTGTGATCATGTTGGAGTTTCCAGTCTCAACCTACAGTTTTGCACTTTAATACTGTATATAAATGTTTGTTTCCATTTGTGTTAAACTATACAGTGGCATACAGTTTGATAAAGTACAATTATCTTTAGTAAAATGGTCATTTTGTTATTTTTGAGTAAAATGAATCATTTAGATTGGTTGATTAATCTGTAAAATAGTCAATAGATTAATCACAAGTAAGAGTCTTTTTTATATTTGTTCTTTTTTTTTTTTACTCAAAATTGCTTCATTCTTTGTCCATCCATCAGTGAATCAGTCACAGTCTCACTTCTTATGTGAGTCATTCTGTGTAATTATTAAAACACACATACGTTTCCTCCACACACACACAAATGCAAACTGTACCCTCGGTTCAACACACACATCTCCAGCCCTCCACCCATTAAGCGTATTGTCCATGGTGTCCCCTCTTCCGTCTGCGTCCCAGTCATTGTGTGTGTCCACTGTAACTGGAGACCAGTCTAGACTGGCTGGCTACCAGCTCTAATCCTCAGAAACATGCAGCTGAATCAATCTGAAACCGGAGAGCCGCCGTCGCTCCTGTTAGCAGCCCGACAACACAAACACTCATTATTAGGACAAACATACAAATAACAGACAACAGGAGCTGGTAGAGCTTCTGCAGCACCAGTATGATGTCTTACTGGTTTTACTGGTGGTATATAGTTATATTAATGTTCCAGCAGCAGCCTAACAGGGATGGGAATGGAGGAGTAGCAGCCACTAAACTTCTAACTGCACCTTTTACTTAAAACACGACGGCAGCGCCATAAATCTTCCACCAATTATAGGCCTTTATTTATGCTTCAGCAAATTGATTAGTCAGTAGAAAAGCTTAAATCATTTATAATCACATATTTATGTAGTTTCAAACATTCAGTTTAAACTGATTTCCTTCTTAATGAGTTAAAAATCAGTAAATCACAGCTTATAAAGAGCACAGTCTCATTTTTATGTGGAAAAACTGCAAAGCCTCACATTCAATGTTTGCTTGTTCTGCTACTAAACCGGGTTTTCTTGAATCCTCAGCTGCTGCAACGATAAAAATCCAAACCAGCACAGACAAATATGCCATCAGAAACAGTATTTTCTATTTGTGGAGGACTTACAAGAATCGGTTTTGCCACTTCAAAGCAACAACTGCTTCATGAAACATAATCAGCGCAGCAGAACAAACAAAAAAATCTAATTCAGAAATGCTGACAAGCAGAAACACATGGTGGAGGAGGCCACAGGTGACCAGAGGGAATGTCAGCGATGTCTAGACCTCAAGAGGCGTTTGTTTTTTCTTTACCATGAGCTCCAAAGACTTCAGATCATCTTTACGCTCGGCTCGATGTACAACATGACACCGAGAGGATGGTATGACAGTCATGGAGAAATGACTCCTCCTCATAGACGTTTAACACATGTCATTTGTCTTTTTTGTCCCTCTCCTGACCGACTTTGTTGTTGAGTTTCTGTGCAAAGATGAATCTGTTGCTGAGGAGGATCATTAGTCTGTAACCAAAACCTCTGACGAGCCACATGCTGCAGCACAGAAAGAAAAAAAATAAACTTTACCATTAGTAAACCAAGATTACATGCTTTTTGATGCTATTGTGAAGCCTGGAATAGATTATTATAGATAGATAGATAGATAGATAGATAGATAGATAGATAGATAGATAGATAGATAGATAGATAGATAGATAGATAGATAGATAGATAGATAGATAGATAGATAGATAGATAGATAGATAGATAGATAGATAGTGGACGGATGGATAGATAGATGGATAGATGGATGGACGGACGGATGGATTCTAGATGGAAGTTTAACCCTCGTGTCGTCCTGCAGGTCAAAATTGATCCATTTCAAAGTTTGAAAATGTGGAACAAAAATCTGTTTTCACAGTGAAACTTCTGATGTCCACATTTTTAACATTTTTGGGAAATTTTTGAACATTTTTTGGTGGAAAAAAAAGAAATGTTAAAAATGTTTCTTAAGAACATTCACAAAAAAATCAACCAAAATCCAGTGAATTTTGCTGGATTTTGGCTGATTTTTATGTGAATGTTCTTAAAGCAAATATTAGAAGCTTTACTGATATATATGGAATCACTTTATATATTTTTAGGATTTTTTTGGAAAATTTTTACTAATTTTTTGAAAATATTTACAAGAATTTTCTTGCCAAATTTGGGGGATTTTTAAAAAAATAAAACTTTTAAGGGAAACTTTGAAAGAATTATTGGAATTTTCTTCCTGAAGGTTTTGCAAATTTTCAGAAATTTGGGGAATTTTTTTGCTGAATTTTTGGATTTTTTTCAGACAAGGAAACAATATTTTTTGGTGCCTGTAAATGAGGACAACAGGAGGGTTAAACCTATAAACCTCATTTCAGTCCTGCTGAAAGTCTCCAGAAACGTTCAGCGTCAGACCAGATTACACAGAAATGCAGAGAATGTTCTATTTTATGTAACGAGATAAAAATAATCTGAGCATATAACGTACATAACGTATATCTGGTGTCGGTAAAGACATACTGTAGATACTACTGATGTTAAACAGAGTGAAGGGGTGGGTGATCAAAAGCAAAACTGTTCTTATTTTAGTTACTAACTGCAGTTCTATCAGCTTGTAGGAACAATGAAGGGTTTGCTATGTTAGAAAATATAACAAATTTTGAGGTGCTGATGACGACCTTTTTGAAGAAGACAATGACATAGAGAGAGCATAAAAATTATACTTATTATCCTCTTCCAGCAATGTAGTTTTTAGGGTCACTCAGAAGTACCTCGACCAAAGTAGGTACACTTTTTCAGTTTTTTTAAATCACTTTTTAACTTTAATTTTTTGAAAATGTATTGTTATTTTACAGATTTCTTTTGTTTTGTTAAATTACAGATAGTAACTTTCAAAATCACAGAAAAATGCATTAATTTATATGTTATTTAACAATATTTGACTGAAAAATTTAGCTAAAAATATTATTTTTTACAGATATTTGTAATTATTTCAAAGGAAAAATTATGCACATTATAATTTAAAAATTAAAATGGCAAATAAGTCTTTAAACTATCATTTTAGAGATTTTCTCTGTTTCTTTAAATCACTAAAAACATGTAGTGAGTAAAACAAAATGTCTATATGATGTCCACATCAAAAATCTGTTTTTACAAACAGAAATTTCTTCTATAAAAATGTGTGACCATAAAATGTGTTTGACTGTATTCAAATTATCTAAATTATTTTATAGACTTTTGTTGTTATTTTCACCATTTTTTTCAATCTTAACTATGATAAAAGACAAACTAACAAATAAAACAACATTAATTGTGATAAGAAGCATTTGGTTGACCAATCCAGTCATTTTTTGCAGAGATTTCTGTGGTTTTTTTAACAAATCACATTTTCTCCTTTAAAAAAAAAAGCTCAGAAAGAAAGGTACTGTCTCACAAGAATGATTTTCTTTCCAGAAAAAGAAGACCAAGAAGATTAAAGAAGCATATTTAGGCAAGGATTACTAGAAAACCAGTACAGAGAAAGCACAGTCAAACGATTTCCTTTCACGCTCTTGATGGAGAAAAGTCATAAATCCCACGGCCAATAGACGGCTTTGTGACTTCAATGTAAACATTCGGTAGGTGTTTGCTAGAACAACTAATGCTGACTGAGTCAACAATGTTTTCCTGACATCCCCTAAAACCGGCTGCTGTCGGTTTATTCTCCGATTGTTTGTGGAAGTCACACATTTTACAATTAAAAAGCAGAGACAATTTTCTGCAGCAAAGCCATGTAGTTTAATGATCTTATGGTTCCTCAGATTTGTCTTGCAACCACAACTTGCAGTTTTGCTCGTGACAAAAACTGCGGAGGATTTTTATAGCAGAAACTATAATATCCTAGAGTTCTGTCATGTTTAGTAAAAAGGCCTGGTGGTTCACCAGAACGCCCACCGTTACATCCAGACAACCTCATTTGTTTATGACTTGTCTGTTTGTTAGCAGGCGAAATGCAAACAAACTCTGTGGACAGACAGGAGGTTTTGTGTTGTTATGGAATAGAACCGCCTGGAGAATAAATCATTGATCAATCAGAAGAAAATTAGACAGAGTAAAGACATGAAGGCTCTGAAACACAGAAACATTACATTGGCAGAACTCTGAAGTAATTCCAAAGGGGAAAAAAGAGGAAGAAATTGGATTTTTTAAAAGACATCTGATGAATAGATGACTTGTGCTTTGCTGTTTATGTTTCACTGTGAACAACGTCTCAAAGGTCTGTCTGTATTTGCTTATTTTCATCTTGTTAGCATCACCCTAATTCTGTAATATATGTATTTTGCTGCATTTATATGTGCAGCCATGCTAATAATGCTGCACTAAGAGCTGAACGCCATTATTGGTGTTGCAAGAGGGAACTTTAGGGGATCCCAGAAGTCAGCTTGTGCCATATTTTGTGCCAATCCATGAAAAAAATGGAGAGAAGACTGGCATTTCCAATGGCCTGTCAAGTGGATGACATAATTTATTTGTTCCCTCAGAAACTTCCCTCTCTCAGATTTACTCCACTTTGCAAATTGGTAAGCAAGAAAATATGGCGATTGGGGTTTAAATGACGACTCTGTTAAGGTTAAGGGAGCTTTAGTGTCATGATTACAGTAACAACAACACAATTACTTTAATGGAACATGCATCCACCCTTTTGGACTTTATCGCTCCATCGTTCACATACACAACAGTAACCCGGTTATTGGGATTATCCTGGTCATTTGGTATTTACATGGAGAATTATGGCTCATTCATGTTCCTGTATACATGATAAATAGTAGTATGCTAGTTACTGATCAATGTGCCATTTTAGTAGGCACGTGTGATGCTTACAACCCATTTTGGAGTGGAACATTGGATTAATTTCAAAGAAAGACAGTCTTAGATTTGGAGTTGTAAATCTGCCCCTTAAACCTGCAAAACTGTAATAATTTCAGTCAAGAAAATCAACAGTTGTTGCCTAAAAACAGTGCTTTTCTCTGTCTTCATGACTGACCCATTGTTTTTTTCTATTTGAAGTGGTAAGTGTGCAAGAGGAGAACTGATCTGTGATGGTGGATGGCAACCTCTGAGAATTTTTTTAGCTGTATGAACATAATGCTAGAGACTCTTCCAGTTACATTTTCCATCTCTAGTGTGACATTAACTCTTCACCCATTGAGTTATTCCACAACTTGGCCATGAAAATGTAGCTATCGCTGGTTTTAGTGCTTTTCCTCGTCCACCGAGCCAAAGAGAAGCACGTTAAACTCTCCCTGCAGCAGAGAAAACAGCAACACGTTACCCCGAGTTTGACTTCTCTCCTCACAAAGAGCCGATCGTGGCCTCAGAGGATTGAGTTGTGTTTACACTGCGACACCCTCCCACTTCCCCCTCTCGTGTCAGTCGGCCATCGCTGCCTGTTTTAGCTGAGAAAAGCTTGTTTTTCACTGTATATCCTCGGCCGGTCTCTCTCTGCGAGGGGAGATGAAAGTGTCGGGGTCAGACGTGTATATTTGACTGAGGGGTCGACCACTCAGAGCTGGTCGAGATAAACCAACACTCCCCCCTCTGCCCTCCTTCCTCCAGCCCTCCATACATCCATTCATCCTATTCTCATTTCCTCCTGTACCCCCTCCACATCTCAACTCAGGTCAGCTCAGTTCAATCTAATGACGATTATGGATGGACTTGAACTTTAGAGCATCTAAATAACGAATGAAAATAAGAAATAAGATAGAGTGGGACCTTATTTCCTGGTTTTTTTTGTTGTTGTTGTTGCTTGAACTCCTTCATAATCATTTTGTGGAATGCTTTGTTTGTTACATCGTGTAGGTTTAAGGCAATTTAACAGTGGATTTATTAATGAGCTTTTCAAGTAAAGAGTTCTTCTAATGGTTTTTTGACTGACACAGCAATAGCATTAGTATAAATATAAATAGGTTGCATCTAAAGCTCATTAGGCTCTTTTCAAGTGAACTTATGAGCCATTTTAAGTCTGCTTTAACCTTTGAGCCTGATCCAAATACAGGTACAGTCTCTGTAGAACCTCTTCTAGGCCCATTGTCAGGAGAGAAAACCAGCTCTGAGTGGCTCTGACAAACTGTTGTGGTTTCTAAACTCACAGAAGACAAATGCTACTTGGTTAAATTCGGAGAAGATAGCAAGCTACGAGCTTTCTGTTGTCTCGAGGACCTTGCTGAGTACCAGTCTTTCCTGTCAAACATTGCCATCAACAATATCAAGGTCCTGCAGGTCCCTCCCCCATTCTTCTTCTCACTTTCCTGTCTCTCTCTCACTGCTGTCCTGTCAATAAAGCTGAAAAAAGGCCAAAACTATAACTTCAAAACAAACAAACACATAATGTTAGATTTGCCATATAAAAATAATAAGAAACCCTCCATCCTCGATTTCCGACATGCTCCTAGAACTGGAACCGGCTCTTGTCTTTCAGCTGATTTCCCATCCATTCATCCATCTATCCATCTATTTATTCATCTATCTATCATCTATCTATTCATCCATCTACCATCTATCCATCCATCTATCATCTATCCATCTCTCCATCTATCTATCATCTATCATCTATCCATCTATCCATTTATCTATCTATCTATCTATCTATCTATCTATCTATCTATCTATCTATCTATCTATCTATCTATCTATCTATCTATCTATCCATCTATCATCTATCATCTATCATCTATCATCTATCCATCTGTCCATCTATCCATCTATCATCTATCATCTATCATCTATCCATCTGTCCATCTGTCCATCTATCCATCTACCCATCTATCCATCAATCATCTATCCATCTATCCATTTATCTATCTATCCATCTATCTATCTACCCATCTATCTAGCTATCCATCAATCATCTATCCATCTACCTACCTACCTACCTACCTACCTACCTACCTACCTACCTACCTATTTATCCATCAGTCTGGAAATACTCCTATTTTTAAATGAATCCCATTTATTCAGTCTGGCTTTTATATAGTGTTTCAATAATATTTAGATTTTATTCATTATTTATTGATTTCATTTATATAGTTATATTTTTATATTTATATAAAGTTAGATTTTCTTAAATCGTTATTATCATTTACATATATTTCATTTTTTGACATTTACTATGTTTCTTTTGTGTTATATTTTGTATTTTATTTTAAAATTTGTCATACTATTTATTATGCATGTATTATATATTATTAGATTTATTATGTACTTATCATATATTATGATTTATCATCTTATTTTCTCATTTTATTTCAGTCAGTTGATTTGGTGTGCATTAAACCTTGATTATACTCCCTTCTGTTGCATGATTGTACAGTCGGTCCTATTTATGTATTTCATGCATATCAACTATTGTCGAGAAACCCTGGTAGCGTAGTCACCATGTGGACTGTCTGCACTGACACAAATTATGGGCTGCACCAGTATGTAAGTGGAGACGTCTGTGTCGATTCTTGAGGAGATGATGATGAAATTTACACCGCATGGACACTTGGTACTCACGAATGTGGAAAGTACTGCTGTAGCACCGGCTTCAGTATCTAAATCTAATTTTAGTGTCATATCCTTTGTAAATGGCTTGTAAAGCTCATTGAAATCTATTTTATTTGTTTAAGAAGTGCTGTTAAAATAATGATATACTGACTGATGAGGCCAGAAGAATTTAACACTCATGTTGTCCTGCGGGTCAAAATTGATCCGTTTTAAAGTTTGAAAATGTGGGAAAAAATATATATTTTCACAGTGAAACTTCTGATGTCCACATTTTCAACATTTTTGGGAAATCTTTGAACATTTTTTGGTGGAAAAAAAGAAATATTAAAAATGTTTCTTAAAAACATTCACATAAAAATCAACCAAAATCCAGTGAAATTCACTGGATTTTGGTAGATTTTTCTGTGAATGTTCTTAAAGAAAATATTAGAAGTTTTACTGATATATATGGAATCACTTGAGATAGTTTTAGAATTTTTTTGGAAGATTTTTACTCATTTTTTGAAAATATTTGCAATAATTTTCTTGCCAAACTTGGGGGATTTTTTAAAAATAAAACTTGTAAGGGAAACTTACAAGGAATTATTGGAGTTTTCTTCCTGAAGGTTTTACAAATTTTCAGAAATTTGGGGATTTTTTTTTTTGCAGATTTTTGGATTTTTTTCAGACAAGGAAACAATATTTTTTGGTGCCCATAAATGAGGACAACAGGAGGATTAAATGTGACCTCCTGCAGTTGAAGGCCTTGTCATAGTTGTTAGAAACGTCTGCATAAATATCTATAAAACACAGCACTGATGTGTCATTGATATTTCTTGGCTCGTGGTCATTCTCTACTGCTGCCCTGGTAAAGACAGACTGTGTGTGAGTGAGGAAGACGTCTTAAAAGTGCTCCAGCAGGTGTCTGAAATCAGCTTCTAACGGCTGAAGGTGTTTCAGATCATCCGCAGGTTAAACAGGAAACAGCAGAGACCAGAACAGCAACTGCTGCTGAGGAAAATAATCCTGACGGATCGTCTGCCAGCTGCTGCAGCAACAGATTCGGTGACGACGCAGTCGGTCTGTCTTATAACACAACTGTAAGAGCTCGTAAATCTCCCCATGAGAAGAGGAGGTGAACGCACACAGACACACAAACACGTGAACAGCTTCCTCTGTCCACTACAGTTTAAATTCTGTCAAGAGCTTCAGCCTTCACTGCACTACACGCATTTATATGAAGACACACAATCAGTAGGGAATGTTTACAGTCTGCACACAGACACTCACACTATATACAAACATGTACAATACACACTGAACCCCTGAAGATGATGGGAATAGACACACACACAATGTACAGCAGAGGTCTGGGTCAAGTGCTGTATTTGAAACAAACACTTGAGCTGAAAGAAGCGGCTGATAAGAGCTGAATGATGCTCTGTCACACTGGATCTGAGTGTTTGTGCCGTTGCATTTACACCCGCAGCTCGGTGAATGTATTATTCAGCAGACACCTGATATTTCTGTGGCACGGTTCTAACATAACACAACACAGACGGCAGGTTGTTTCATAAATGATGAACAGAGGATTAAATGTGCCTGACGTACCCTCAACAAAGCGACTTCAGGGCTGAAGATACAAACTTAAATGTGTGACTGTTTTAGAAAGCAGCTCTAAAATTAACCTGACTGGTTTTAACTTTTCTCTTATAATGCAACTGAGTCGTCGCTGTGGCCGGAGACGGTGTGTTGTCCAGTTGTCTATCTTTCTCGTTCTAGTAAATACAAGATCTCCTGAAGGGAAGGGCCTGAAGGGATTTCTTTAACCCTGTAAGACTCAAATCTAGAAAAAAATGAGCAATAACAATAAAATAAAATAAAACAAAAAAAGTACATAATCATAAAAATATATATGTATAAAATAAAACTAAATAATTATATATATATATATATATATATATATATATATATATATATATATATATATATATATATATATATACAAAACTGATGTATTTTTGCCGCAGTGGGTTTTACAGGGTTAAATGTGGCATAAATATGGTATAAAGTCACTGTGACCTCATAAATCATGTTTATAACTCAATAATTCATATACAAACATTTGACCAAAATGTGTAATTATTATTAAGGAAGATATTTTGTCTAGATGAACATGGATGTAAAGTGCAGAGACAGAGGCACACTTCTGCAAATTGATCATTCTAGTTGATGCAAATTTACATTTTTGCTGGTAATAGTTTATTTTTTGTTAGATCTGCACTCACTGAGCATTTTATAAGGAACACCTGTGTAATCCAGCTGCCATAAATTCTACTTCATGAAGCCTGTACATAATCAGTTTTTGCTGGTATTGCCAGAAAAGTGATTCATCTACTTTATAATGGATATTTTAAAGGCTGATGCTGCTTTATGCTATAATGGAGTTAAAAAAAAAAAGCTGTACGTTTTTCTTTTTCAGTTCAACACATTTATATGCCTTAATGAGATGCACAAAAATTATCAAGAAAATTACAAAACAATACTGAATTTAGACATTTAATGTGAAATAACATAATAAATAAGACCTATTAGATACAACATTTTAATGTAAAGTCACATGTAAAAACTCACACTTGATATGACTTAAAATTGACAGTTTACTTTTGAAATAGTAAGTGTGACTTTTTTTCAAAAGGTAAATCCATTAATTTTTTCAGTGGACAGTTTTATTCTTATGTAAAGTTGCATATAAAAAGTCATTTCACACTTGATATGGTCAAAAATTAACAGCAGAACCTTGCAGTAAGTAACTAAATTATTGTTTTCTTAGCAGTATTTTCACATTTTTTACAGGATTTTCCACATAAATTTGCAGTTATGCTTATACGTTTACATACTCTGGCAGAATTTGTAAAATATGCACCATTCTTTAATGAAAACATGAATGATCTGAGCAAATACAATTGCATGATAATAAATAACTTTGTCTGACCACTAACCCTAAATGAAAGAAAAGTTTATCCATGATCAAATATATTTAAAAAAAAAAAACTTGACAGGATATGTAAACTTATGAGCACAACTGTGTGTAATACAACCCTACTAATAATGGCACTTTTCTCCAGCTAAATTATTTGTATTATAATTTTATTTAACCATATTTATAGGTAAAGTTATTTTTTGCGCATGTAAATATCCCTTATAAAAATAAATGTGAAATAAAATAATGTTAGAAACTGATTATAAAATGAAAATGACAGAAAATTGTTGTATTTTTATGAGGTGTTTATTTGCAGCTGGAGTTTTGCCTTTATTTACTGGTCTTGTTTTTTGTAAAGTCTAACATGAGTCAACATAAACTATATGTCTATGCTAAACTGTGTATAAACATCCTGAAAATGTAATTTCTGGCAGAGATGTCGCTTTGTATTACACTGTAAATGGCCCTAGACTACACAGATGTTCCTAATAAAGTGCTTGGTGAGTTTGTATATGTTTCTTCTTGTATGGATGAATATTTACAAGTTTAATAAACTTAGTATTGTCTTTGTTTTTGTATTTGAAGAGTTTGTTGATCTTAATGTGTATGCAGAGCTGGAGGTGTGGCTGGTGTCTCATGACTGGCTGCTTCTTTTCTCAGGTGAAGGCCTTCGTTTGTGTGTGAATTTTGATTGCTGAAGGCCTGTGGGCGGAAATGTGACCCAAATAAAGTGAATTAAACTTTTGGATAGCATGCAGGATATTTTGTTATATTTTCCAAGTCAGGAGTTTTTGATCTGACACATCTGTCAATAAAACTTAATCCTGTCCTAGCCCTTCTTTGAAGTTAAGTCCTGTATAATTAATATTTTTCTCCTCTAAGAACCCTGTCACACCAGCATTCATACCAGTGTATATTTGGAAGTAAAACTGTCAATCCAGACAGGGAAGTATGTGAGCAAACAATACTACAGTTCAACCTTGGTGTACTTTGTTCTTGCAAAATGGGTGAAACAGGTGTATACAACAACTAATGGTGTAATTTTAATTCGATTAAACTGTTAGAAAGTAAGCTTGTGTAGATTCTCATCTGGTTCATGGTAATGAGTAATGAATGTCCATACAAGACTTCATGGCAATCCAATGAAGTCTTATACAAGATTCCTCTGAGCTGCATTTGTTTTGTTGATCCAGTTGGTTTTATTTTCCTCTCAGTGTAAATTTCAGCACAATTATTTGTCCAAAGTAACATAAAGTTTCCAGAATTACTTCAAATGTATCTGAAATGATTCAAAATCTGTTCAGAAAGTGTCAAAATTCACTCATTAATTGTCTTAAATAACTTGATAACTGTCCAAACTGACTTGAAACGTCTCCAAACTGACAAAAACTTTGTTCAAAATGACAGTCCAATGAAGTCTTGTATAAGACTTAAGTTTATTGTCATGAAGCCTTGTATGGACATTCATTACAAGGCTTCATATAAAGAAAGCAAGAAGGAAAGACTTCACTGGCAATCCAATGAAGTCTTGTATAGACAAGACTTCATTGGATTGCCACGAAGACTAGACTTTATACAATGAATGTCTATACGGCATGGCAATCCAAGGGGATCCAATACTTCCCCTATAGTTCAGTCTGACCAAAACCAGACATGGTGCACCAACTGACCGACCAACCAACAGACCAACAGAGCAGCATTGCCCTCTTTAGATCCACATCCCTCCCGTAGACGGAACACATTTCCAGATTTTGCTTTCAATAAAAAACAAAAGAAACCTCAACATGAAACAAGAAAGTAACCAGAACGACCAACAGGAAGAAAGAGTGTCAGCTACCAAAGAGAGAAAATCAGAGGAGCCTCAGACTCAATGAATCCAGATCAGGGCCCCCCTAATCATGCACCAGACCCCTCTTGTTGGGAAATTGCACTGTTTGTAATTAATGCTCAATTAAATTTGACATGGTCGCCCCAAATCCTCTGTAAAGTAACAGATTAGCCTGCACAGCTGGTCCACATTGGCTGTGCTGAGGCCGACTCTAGAGTTACCATGTTAAGGCACATTCCCTTCCTCAATGACAGTATTTATGAGATTTGTTTCATCCCTCTCGGCCCCTGACAGACCCACAGAGACAGCGAGAGAGGAGTGGGAAACTTTAAAGACATATGTGGTAACTTCACCATTTGATTACAGCCGAGTAATCAGCGACACTTTGTTAGCACACACACGCACGCACGCACGCACGCACGCACGCACGCACGCACGCACGCACGCACGCACACACACACACAGGAGGAAAGAATCCGGAGAATCCATCTGTGCATGTATCCATCCCAGTGTGTTCTTATTAGCAACACATGTTATCTGAGGGGAGAAACTGATGTCTGAGGGCTCGTTTTATACCACAATGTAGACATTACATACAAAGATGGAACCTGTGCTGTGATGCTGGAGTCTCTATGTGCAGTATCGGGGCAGATTTCTGTTTATTAGAGGTTTTTCTGGTGTCTAACTGTGCAGAATGTGTTGTGGAGATGATAAAAGCTTTGGACTGCTTTATAATGTTCAATGTGCAAATTACTTGAGACCGTGTGGCTCGACTGTTACAGATATTAAACATCAGTGATAAATCTACAGAAGATGCACAATAACGTGAACCACTTTCCTGTCATACTGATCTCTGAGGTGTTTGTTCATTGTCTTAGCACAAAGTCTCTTTTATCTGTGAATATGTTTTGCATTTCGAGAAGACTATATCCTAATATATAAGACAATATAAAATAGGGATGTCCGGCCGATATTGGCATAAAAATGTAATATCAGTCAATATCCTTATCGTTTTTTTTGCCTATCATGAAAACCGATAGAATAATGCCTCGATTTCGCTGGCATTTACCGCACTCAGAGAGGGAGGGAGAGAGAGAGGGAGAGTATGAACAGTTGTTTGAAATTATTTTTAAAAAATGGCATAAATATGGCATTTTTTCCATAACTTAAGTTGAAGTAGTTTCCTTATTTTGCACAGACAAAATGTTTACATTTGGAAAGCCTTGTTGCATCTGAGAATGCATCCAATGGAACATCACAATAAAATTAGGTATGAAGTGATAATTCCAGGCAGGAGATATGTGATGTTACCTAAAATTAGTTAAATAGCCCACATATATGGGTATCGGTTGATATTGGAATGGGAAATTGAGAGCTAGACAATATCAGCATATCGGTTATTGGCAAAAAAGCCAATATCGGACATCCCTAAAATAAAATTTTATGCATATCACCCTGACTAACATTCTTGCTTGCAGCAAAAGTTTCCCAGATTATGAAATCCTTATGTGCAACCCAAAACAAAGGAGCGAAACGAAAACACAGATCCAGAATCCATTTAGGAGAGAATTTTTGGGTTGCCAAGTTTGAAAACTCCCTTTGCTGTGTGTTTAATGTCTTCCAAAAAGTCTTGTTTTGCTGAATTTCACTGGTTTCACTTGCAAATGTACCAAAACCCTGCAGGAATGTCCCTTCACCCAAAGAACTATTAGCAAAAATTAGTTTTACGTATTAACTACCTCTGTATATAGAATAGTTTCAGTGATGCAATGCAATAGTTTAAATGTTCCACATTATATGTTCAGTGTGTCGTGCTGTATGGGACTTAGTTAGTTGGTGTTGTCTTGGTCTTTACTTGGTCTCAACCTCTCAAAGTCTTGGTCTTGCTATGGTTTTGGTGCAATCTGGTCATGGTCTTAACTTGGTCTTGGATTAGGTGGTCACTAAGCCTTAACTTTTAAAATCTTTATCGCCTTAATTTTTTCCAAAACACGTGAACATTTGCATCAATATTATTACACTAATAATTATCCATGACATTGCGGCTTTTTTTTTGTAATTTTCTACATTTTTAAAGAACTGTTCTTCATGTAATGTCTTATTGCCATATCTTTATACTAATAAATATTAATAAACACTATCAATCAAAGCACTGAGAGTCTTTTCAGTTAGATCAGAAGTTTAAGTAAGTCTTTTAACTACAATATATACACATCTTTCCGGTAACAGATGTCAAACTTGAGTTTAAAAGGGTTTTTGCAAGCAGGTACTATAGATCATTAATTAAACTACTACACATTTGATGTCTAGTTTGACCCAAAGTCCTTCAAATTTCTTGCCCTTTTTATTTTTTGCCTCATTTGTTGCATTCATTCACGTGCCCTCTGCAGCATTCCAGCAGGTAATTTTACATGCATACCTGTGTGTTGTGTTTGTCGAGGGGTCTTGGGTGTTGTTGACTCTTAGTGAATGGTTACCTCTTGCCGTTGTGTTGCGACAGGCTGATCTCTGCTTATCAGACAGAAGGGCATCACCACAAACACCTCGGTTGTCGATTCAGAGCGAATCTGTGGTGATCATTACTGAGCATTTGTTCGCTCTCTGCGTTTGTGTCGGCGGAGAGGTTACATGTGCCGGTTATTGATCAATTTAATGACCCGCACGTCAAGGAAGGAAGCTTTTACTCATTAATCACTCATGAAAATATGTGTTTAAAGGTTCATTTGTTGATATCTGCTGTGTTTGTGTGGCTCCCTGTTAGCAGAAGATGATGTTTTCTCTCATCGCGGTGCAGCGTGGAACCTGCTCTCGTGTTTGGACAGCGATGATGTTTGGTATGTTTACTTGTCATGAAAGATACAACAAACCCTGCATTTTCTAAACCAACAATCCCACACTCTTCCTGCAGAGAGGACAG
This sequence comes from Amphiprion ocellaris, assembly GCF_022539595.1. Classification (NCBI taxonomy): domain Eukaryota; kingdom Metazoa; phylum Chordata; class Actinopteri; family Pomacentridae; genus Amphiprion; species Amphiprion ocellaris. The sequence continues at coordinate 3,657,063 of NC_072779.1, forward strand.
AGGTTAAACTAGGCTCAACTGCACCTTTGCAACCTGATAAGAATCGAAACATCCAGTGCTGCCTCTAACATATGAAGTTTTCTAGATGAAAAAGCAAGACTACAATTAAAATATATTGTTACTGGACACATATTCATTTCAATATCATTTGTAGTTATCTGCAGGTTCAATTCTACTTTTCTAGAAATCCTATTTACCACTGTAATACTTTGTGTTCTCCAAGAATTTGAGTTTCTAGATCACTAATTTTCAATAGCAAATAAAATAATGATGAATGTTTTACCCTGATATAGTGTCTTTCTACCTTAGCGGTACTCAAAGCACTTAAAACGTTTTCTTTTCCTACACATTTACACACTAATGGTGGTGGAGTTGCCATGCAAGGTGACTGGCTGCCATTAATAGCAACTTCAGGTTCAATATCTTGCCCAAGAATGCTTCTGTATGAGGGTCAAACCAGCAACCGTGCAACAAGAGAGCAACCCACTCTTCCATCTGAGCTACAGCCATCTGATAATTTCACATTAATGACGGTTTTAATCAATATAACAAGCACGTATTTTAATAAAAACATCTAAAAACAATCACTTGTTTGTTTTTTTTTTGGTTGTCTTTTTTTTGAAGAAGCATTATTAAATGTTATGTTATATTTTTGACACAGTGCTTGATTCAGATTAGGTTAAGATCGCGGTATTGATTAGTGACGACACTCTGCAGTGACTTCGCCATTGCTTCATTAGTATTTAATCAAAGCCATGATGTTTCCTAAACCAGAAGTAAAAGCAGATTCATGGGGAAAACTTTAGTATCACACTCCCTCTACCATTCACTTCAACATAACTAGCATGCTGAAAATGTGGCACTTTTTACTCAGGAAAAAAAAAAACAGAAAGTTCATGAATGAATTAAGATAACCTACAATTATCTTCAGAAATAATGTCCCAGAGGCCAAGCTTATGTCCTCAGGTTTCTTTGGTATCAATCAACGTTGCCAAATCCAAAGATATTTACTTCACGTTGATATAAAAACGTAGCTGCAAATAGTTTTGTTCATCTAAATCAACAAATGTTTGTCATTTGTCCATAATAATGATAAATCTGTTCTCAACACTGTTGTTAATTTTTTCTTAAATATGTAACTAATTGACTGAATTCGGGAAAACAATTATTCATTACAGATCAATAAAAGATTAAAGTAGGAAAATCTTATCTCTCCTGACTAAACAATTTGAATGCATTTTCATTGATTGTTTTGAAAATGCTGGCTTCAGTGTAAATGGTGTCAAATAGTTCCTGTTATTGGTTTGTAATTTTACATAACAGCTAATGCACAAACACCATGTTGACAAATCTCAGAGGGCAGAGCTCACATTGTCTCAATATTTCGCTCGTGCATCACGCCATTTACAGGAAGGTTAACGGTGAAAGTCGGGTCAGAGGAGGCCATCTGTCAGCTGGATCGCTGCCTTTCCACCCATATCCTCCCCAAGGTGTTAAAACGAAGCTGACACGGTGACATGTTAGTATGACATGTATGGCGTCAGCGGAGACGCCGCCTCAGGGCGTCCGGCTGCTGCACCGTCTGAAAACTCAAAGGCAGGAGCTCGAGTTATGTGTCATTGTTCAGGACTGACGGAGGGGGTGTCGAAACATGTGTGTGAGGAAAAGCGTGTGTCCATACTTTGCAAATAATGTCAAAAATATTTGCTTTTTTTTGTAATGAGTATTTGTGGCCCTGAGGCGACTGTCAGACGTAAAGATTGGATCTGTGTTTCATGGTCTGTGAGCAACTTCTTTCACCATCTAAGAGAGAATGTCACTGTTAGTTATGTCACTTCAAGACTCAGATTAGCTTATCAGCTTGAACACTTTCACAGGACAACTTCAATTTTTCTGTGAAAACTTAAAGCTGCAGTGGGGACATCCAGAGAGACTATTTAATGGGATTATCTGGGATACATTACAGCTGAGGCACAGCTAAACTTAGAGCTACTTGTAAATGCTAACTAACAACACACTATGTCAGGATCAGCATTGTGATAGACGCAGGCGCAATAGTCACATCGCAAATACTGCAATGTACTTCATGCTACAGCATATTTGCTGCTTGATACAAAAAGAAAAGATCTCAATTCTACAACTAAACTACAAGAAATGTCTCTTTGATGGAGCATAATTTACTCTAATTTAACAGTTCTTGGATAAAATGAATTGTTTTGGTAGATGCGGATCAGCACCTCCAAGTCCGAGGCCATGGTTCTCTGCCAGAAACCAATGGATTGCTCCTCCGGGTTGGTGGGAGTTGCTTCCCCAAGCAAAGGAGTTCAAGTATCTCAGGATGTTGTTTATGAGTGATGGGAAAATGGAGCATGAGATGGACAGGAGGATTGGTGCAGCAGCAATAGCAATGCAGGCGCTGTATCGAACCATCATGGTAAAGAGGGAACTGAGCCGCAAGGCGAAGCTCTCGATTTACTGTCCATCTACGTTCCAACCCTCACCTGTGGTCATGAGCTCTGGGTAGTGATTGAAAGAATGAGATCACCGATACAAGCAGCTGAAATGAGCTTCCTCTGTAGGGTGGCTGGGCTCAGACTTAAAGATAGGGTTAGAAGCTCGGACATCCAGAGGGAACTCAGAGTAGAGAAGCTGCTCCTTCGCATCAAAAGGAGCCAGTTGAGGTGGTTTGGACATCTGATTTGGATGCCTCCAGGGCATTACCTCCATTTTCGGGATTCTATCCATGATCTACAACTTTGACCCAACTGTGGAGCTAGAAATTGGTGCAGAAACCACTAAAATGACTGCAATTAATCCTGATGTCTTTGTGTACAACATTTGACAGCCATTTTTATTGAGACAGATGAGTGCAGGCCAAAGTGGTGGACTGACTATCCTCAGAGTCTCACACGTAGAGCATGGATAAAAATAGAATTTGTTCTAATCCTAATCAATAAAGCATTTGCAGTATATAATTGGGAAATAGTTGTTCAGTGCTTCATTCAGTTTACAAACTTTATACACTGAAAATACAAGAACTTGAATAAATTTTGATATCTGATATGTTGAACCTCTGTTTGTTGCACTACATAACAAAACTTCTATTAAAAATCCAACTAATAAAGGCAGCAACTTTACACACTGGCAGTTTTAAACAGCAACATGAGGTCAATTTTGGACCAGTACCCAAAAATCCTTTGATGTAAGGAGAGGAAAACATTCAACTACACTTAGGAAATCTGTCAGCTTTCAATCTGGATTTCATTGTTGAAGTCATTCATAAAGGATGGCCAAAGTGCTAAATCATGTAATCTGGACAAATATACAAAAAGAGTGCATTAGTCAGCTCTATTTTCCTCTAATTCTGAGCATAACTTGATCATTGCCAGGCTTATTTCCTTAATTTCAATGAAATCAACATTCCATAAACATCGAGCATCATCACTGCTCACAGAATGTCGTCACGACACATGGAGAGCTGTCAGATGTTGTGTAACTCTACAGCTTCCCACCGCTGTCACTGTCTGAGAGGATGGATCTGTGAGTGAGTGTTTTCCAGAGTCTTAGTGAGGGCGGGAATGTTGTCCTTATCTGATCTGCATGTTAACATGGAGGAAGCACTGCACTGTCAGCAGCTGCTTGTGTAAACCGGCGTGGAGGCTCAGGACGAGAGGAAGTGTCAACCCGCGTGCAGGACGGGCTTAAAAGTATTTGGAATTCACGCTAAAAGGTTTCTGTGATGATCACCTGCTGATGGTTTAGTTTCTCAAGAAGAGGACAGATTTCAATACAAGGAATTTGGCCTAATTTTGATCTCAGGCATTGGGAAAAGTTTTTATTTTCAGTGTGGGAAAGTTGTCTATCAAAGCATTTTATAGTGTGATTTAAAAATATGCAGCATTAGCACAGATGGAGGTGAAGACATTGATATATCTAGAACTATGCTATGACTGAAATTATTAGTCAATCAAAAATAAATAAAACAGTATCCAGCTTCTCAAATACCAGAAATACAAATACTTCTGTCCTTGTTATGGCCAGTTCATGACCAATCTGGACTTTGATGGGCTGATAATGACATTATCCCTCATCTAAGCCAAGTTAAACCAAGTTAAGCTAAGCTAAGTCAAGCTAAGCCAAGCCAAGCCAGGCCAAGCCGTTAGGTTAAGTTAAGCTGAGTTGAGTTGAGTTAAGTTAAACCAAGCTAAGTTAAGTTAAGTTAACCCCTTGACGCCTGAATTTATTTAAAATTAAATTTTTAAAAAATTTGTTTTTGCATTCCAGCTGATGCTAAAATAAGTAGAGATTGTTCATTTATCTGTTACACAAAGAACAGATACATAATAATAATAACAATAATAATAATAATAATAATTAGGTCCCACTCCGACTGGTCCTGCGAGAAACCAGTGCTTGCCAAAGGTTCCGAGGTACGTATTGAATATACACAATCTGGCATTGGGGGAATGGATACGCTATCTCAACTGCAGACTGAATGAAAGTGGTGTGATGCGAATTTGCAACAATAGGCATCAAGGGGTTAAGCTAAGTTAAGTTAAGCCAAGCTAAGCTAAGCTTGTAGCTCAGTTTTTGTAGATGAATTCCATTGCACAGTATACAGAGCACTATTGGTGTTTCCCTTCAAAAAATGCACTGAACCCTCTTGTTGTCCTGAGGGTCAAAATTGACCCGGTTTAAAGTTTGAAAATGTGGGGAAAAAAAATATTTCCACAGTGTAATTTCTGATGTCCACATTTTCAACATTTTTGGGAAATCTTTGAACATTTTTTGGTGAAAAAAAAGAAATGTTAAAAATGTTTCTTAAGAACATTCACAAAAAAATCAACCAAAATCCAGCAAATTTCGCTGGATTTCGGGTGGTTTTTACTCATTTTTTGAAAATAATTATAAGAATTTTCTTGCCAAATTTGGGGGATTTTTTTTAAATAAAATTTTTAAGGAAAACTTTTAAGGCATTATTGGAATTTTCTTCCTGAAGGTTTTGCAAATTGACAAAAATCAGTGGAATTTTTTTGCTAAATTGTTGGATTTTTTTCAGACAAGGAAACAATATTTTTTGGTGCTCGTAAATGAGAAATACAAGAGGGTTAAAGGCTGTACAGAATGCTTAAACATGAGGGTTAAACAAATGATTAATCAAGAAAATTTAAGCAGTAGTCTTCTTTTGGTGGTGGGCTCATAGTACAGTCAAAGTAAGACCAACATGTTTGAGCCTGAGCAGAGAACTGTGGGTAAATGAAGGCTTCTTGAACATCTTACTGAACTGAGTTAAGCTTTTTATTCTTTGTTTCACTTTATTTCAAGTGATGATTTCATAATAGGGCAATCTCAGTGTTTCTGGTAAGTACCTAAAAATTACAGTTTAGAGTAATTGTGTGTCTTCAACATAATTGAACACCTAAGCAAGCTAAAATGACGCTCAGTTTGTAGGAAACAAAAGATCAGAGTTTCAACTCTTCAGTGGCTCAGATCAAAACTGCAGACAGAAACTGCATTGATTCAACTATATCCCTGTTTAGGGATCCTTCAGGTGGCATTTGCTCCACAAATAGTTAAATGCACTCCCTGATCCTGAGTAAATGTGGCCTAAAACAGCACGGTAAGCACTTACAGGTCTGTGCATGAGTCCAGATCTGTGTGAGAAAGTGCTCTTTGTGTTTCTGAGTGCCAGCCACCCATCACATGTCAGCGGTGAAAAGACTGAAAGAGCAGCTAGTAAAATGTATGTGTGTGTGGGTGTTAAAGAAATAATATTCACATGTTTGTGTCATTATTTAGTCTGTAATTAAACTGAAAATAGTTGTTGTCCCCCTGCCTTTGGGACAGGTTCCAGCTCCCCGCAACAAAGCAGCTAATGCAAATGAAAGAATGGTTTTTATTTTTTAAGTGTCAACAGTTTGAACCATTACTGCAAATATCAGGAACTTCAGCACCTTTTTTATTTGAGCAGCACAATTTGCACTTTATTGCAAGTTTGTTTGCTCAATATTTTCCTAATTTTTCTTAAATGTAATGTGTGTGAGCTACTGGATAATTTGAATTTCCCAAAGAGGGTGAAAAATGTCTGTCTGTCTGTCTGTCTGTCTGTCTGTCTGTCTGTCTGTCTGTCTGTCTGTCTGTCTGTCTGTCTGTCTGTCTGTCTGTCTGTCTGTCTGTCTGTCTGTCTGTCTGTCTGTCTGTCTGTCTGTCTGTCTATCTATTAGAAAAATTCTATAATCATTTTTTAAATTTATAGATATAAAAATGGAATGCAAATTTTATTTTAGATGATTGAATTATTAGCTGATTTTAACATCATTAACCACAGCATTTTTTTTTCATATTTAAGCATACATTTTGCTAATTCTAAACCGGTTCATCATACGTGTGTTATCTAGTGCTTAGCGATAAAATAAAAGCGAGATTTAAAAAACTACAAGTTACAAAAAGCCACTGTAGCAACAGCAATTGTAATTTGTTACGTCTGGATTCGCCTCCACGACACTTCAGAGGTCATCAGGACGAGGAGGAGGAGGAAGAGGAGGAGGGTGTGAAGACCTCCTCCTCCTCCTCCCTCGTTAGTTAGGAATTTGTTTACCCTCCGTCTCAAGCCCTGACCTGTAATGGACCACGAAGCCCTCTGGTCAACACAGGATTACCCAAGAGCCTCTCCTCAGGGCGAAGAACACACACACACACTAACAGCAGCTTCACACTGGGCGATAGGCCGCCTAAGCCCCACTGATAACAACCATTACTAATGGCAATTAGCCCATCAGATCCTTGTTAATGCCCAATGACTTGCAGATAGTTTAGGTGAATGAATCTGGGAGGATTCTGGTCTACATGGCCTATCTATCTTTTTACTTCTTTGTCCTTTGGAGAAGATATGAATCGTTGTTCAAACAGCAGCAGCTGATCATTTCCTCATAGTTTACCAGCAGTGATGCGCTTTTAGGAAGTCGGTTTGAAAGTCAGAGTGAGATTTTAGAAATGAACAGCAGAGAGAAGCGCCGACTGCGAAAATAAACTGAAGCAGCAGTTCCTTAAACAGCCCAAAAACCAGACACAGAAGTGGGTAAATTCAGTATTAAAATGGGATTAGGGCTAATTATAAATTAGCAGAAACAGGCTCGTCACATATATTACACTCAGCCGCAGAGGTTAGAAAACATTGAATCTGAATTACCGAGAATTAAGTCTGCCCAGCAGCGGTGCAGCAGGCTGTGACAGACACTCGGAAACTCCTAATGCTAATTTCCATTTTTAACAACCACAATTTAGCCGTCAGAACAGAAAATCACTGCCTACGCTGCTGAACACCAGGAGCCAGACTAGCTGAGTATCTAACCTAAGCACCTACAGCTTAAGTGGTGATCTTTAAATTTTGTTGCCGTGTGCAGGGTCTCTGCACCTCGGGCTCCATTAGAGGACTTTGTGTTAATCCTGCAGGGGATTCTGCCGTCCCCTCGCCGCCCCGGGCCTCAGTGTGGGAGATAGGACGGCCCAGAGATGGTATGAGGGCTTGGAGGGAAGCCCAAACACTGCTAAAATAACTCACTGGCCCCCCCTTTTTTTCCTCCCTTTGCATCTCTTCTGTGAGCAAAGACAACACACACATACCTGTTTGATGAATGGGAGTTTCTGCCCGGTTTGCTCTGCAGTGAAAACGCCTTGGAGTGACTCATTCTGCATACAAAAAAACAAGAGAGAGCAAAGACAATTTGGGTTAAACGCCAGAAATATATCAAAAATGCTTGATGCCCGCCGCTCTTTAAAGGCCGAGCTGCAGTTATTTCAGCACTTATTTAGAATTTCAACAATAAAAATGTTGCACTATTAGCACAAAATAACTCTGTGTTGAATTCATCGTCTTTGGTTGATTGTTTTTACCCTGTAGGAGAACAGAGGTGAAAAGTTTCCATGTTTTTCCTGTGTCCCTGCTCGGTCATAACTTTAAAAGTGCACCTCTGGATGTTTGTTTAATTGCACTCCGCAGTAATGATAGCTACAAATTTTTAATTAATTCAACACATTATCTTAAAGCAAACCAAATCACCAAAGGCTGCCTTTTTTCCTTCTGCTCAAGTTTACTGGGTTTATGCCATCGACCAACATATGACCTCTTTTTAAATTAGCGTTATGCAATTTCTACAACAACGACAAAGCAACAATAACAAGAAGGCGCCTGGGTCTTCACTGACTTTTACCTTTTAAAACATAAAATACTAAATTAAAAGAATCAATAACACAAAATATACAATTACTTGCTTCAGAGTATTGTCCCTTTTCAGAGTGATAAACTAACTACTTATGATAGTACTTATAACCACTGAATAGTTTAACCCTCTGAACCTCCAAAACTTGCTAGTGGTTTTAAAAATTGCCAGAATTACACCATTGTCAGAGTCAGAAATGGTAAAAGCAGAAAGAATCATGTAAATTTAAACTTTTCGACGTTTCTTAACCTACTTCTTTGTGTCGTGCTCAGTTCTGTCAGGAAACCAAACCAAATCTAAGATTAAAATCGAGATATTTAATCAAAATCACTAATTAATAATGAATTAATTTTAGCTTTTATATATCTATATATACACACATTACCGTTCAAAAGTTTGGGTTCCGTTAGAAATGTATTTATTTTTGAAAGAAAAGCATTTTTTTCAATGAACATAACATTAAATGAATGATAAATCCAGTCTAGACATTGTTAATGTGGTAAATGACTATTGTAGCTGGAAACAGCTGATTTTTAATGGAATATCTCCATAGAGGTACAGAGGAACATTTCCAGCAACCATCACTCCTGTGTTCTAATGCTACATTGTGTTAGCTAATGGTGTTGAAAGGCTCATTGATGGTTAGAAAACCCTTGTGCAGTTATGTTAGCACATGGATAAACGTGAGTTTTCATGGAAACCATGAAATTGTCTGGGTGACCCCAAACTTGTCAATAGTAAGTAAGTAAAATTTATTTATATAGCACCTTTCACAGATACAAAATCACTAAGTGCTTTACAACAATAACAAAACAAGGACTGAAACAAAAACAATAGTGATAATGGTAATAAATTGTTAAAACAGGGGAGCAACAGCTAAAATACAGTGCATCAAAAACAATAAATAAAATCAATAAAATACAACTAAATAAAATAAAGTGGCAACAGGTCAACCAAAAGCCTGTCTGAATGAAAACATTTTCAGCTGCCTCATAAAAAGATATAAATTCCTTTTGCACTGACGACATCCTGTAAAAAAACAAACAAAACAATGACCAGGAAGAGAGGAGTAATTCAGCTAAAACCCACACTCGTGACAAAAATTCTGAGACTTTTTGGATGAACTGAGTTGAACTGCAGGCAATGTACAGATAGGAGACAAGTATGGGAAGAAATTAAAAATGTAAGCAGTAAAATATAGTATGTAAAGTTATCTTTTTTTAGTATTGGAAAATTTAAAATTTTATGAAAAATAATCAAAGAAATTCAACTTTGGTATTTCTCTTTTTAGGGTTTATGGCATCATATGGTTATTATACTGTACTTCTAGTCATGGTTGTGCTGTTTCCATAGAGGTGTAGGACTTTATACTGCAGTGAAAAACAAGTTAAAATGTGACAGGAGCAAAAAAAAATGCTCAAAAACTACTTGGGTTTCAGAGGGTTAATCAATGCTATTGCACCAAATTTTATAGGACGATCATAAGCTTTGTAAATAAAATGTTAATCTGCAAAGTTAGATAAAAGCAGTGGAGTGAAAACTGCATCTAATCTCTAAAATGTCAAGTGTGGAAAAGAGAGGAAAAGCAAAATATTAGGGCATGTGTTTAGAAAAATGAGCTCTTTATTATGATCAGAGGTTGTGCAGACAAAGTGTTTCATGTTCTGCACTCTGAACAAGCAGCCCACAATAGTACAGAAGTGTTTCCGCTATGTAATGTAGTCTGCTTTCACCTTAGTGACCCAAGTAAGAACAAATGTACATGCGAGGAGGTGGAGGAGAGTAAAGCCCCTCAGATGACAGCAGCTCTGTGACGGAGAGGAACTGATGAATTATGGGACTTTCGCATCAAGACGGGTGGTACGGTTGCACAAAGTCAACTTGGAGGAAGGGAGTTTCCATTTAACATGCCGTTCATTGGAAAAACAAGCTGGGTCTAAAACAAAGAGTAAACAAATGCAGATGAATAGGTGGCCTACATGTCTGTTTGGCAGGACAAGGAGTGGCGAGTGAAAAGAGAAGAGAAATATGCAGTCTGACATTTTCTACTGTGGGTAAAGTTTACTGTCATTTCAGGCCAAGCGGCAGCGACGTGAAACTAGTCACGCTTTAGTTTAGAAACTATCCACAGTTTAGCAGTTTGAGCGAGGCCATTTTCAAACAGAAAGAAGAGGAAAAAGTGGAAAGGTTAAGTGACACATATGGAAAGTTTAAGGGTGTTATGGAAGAACAAGGTAAGGAAAATGACAACACAGCTGCACTGAACGTACGTCTTCCTGTAACAACAACTTCTGGAAGAAACGTAGGTAAACAAAGTACAATCAGCTCCTGCGCAGTGGCCTCACCGTTCAGCCATTTACAACACTTAAAGTCACCATCAACTTTCTTGTGTACACTTTCTGGAAATGAAACCAACTCTGAAGAGGGGAAAAATGGTTTTCGAACAAAAGCCTACAGTATCTGTGAGAAGCCGTGGGTGCTGCTGTGTTTATCGAAGGACTCGACTGTTGTCAAAAAGACAGATAGCCGCTCTTTGTCAACATGATTCAGCGTAGTGACCCTCATTATTTATTTGGTTGCTACCATGACTACAGTTGGACAGGCCTGATGTACAGGGTTTGTCGGCGCTCTGACACATGCGGTGTTTCGGCAGGACCGAGCGCTGCATGAGAATCCAGGCGTGAAACACGCTAAAGCAACAACGGCTAAGCGAGGCTCTGCGTGACGCTTTGAAGTGCTTTTCATCGGGAGATTATCGACGGTAGGAGCAGGGAGAAGAAGATTGCTTTGAAATTACCTCACTGTTTTTTGACACCCTGCAAACACAGAAAAAAGGGTGCTGTAACACAGGAGCATGAAATGAACTGAAAAGACGAAGAATATCTGTTATCTTTTGGGTTTAGTAAAAATATATGAATAAAAATATGCTTCTATATAGACTGGACACCAGCAGGAGTTTATTTAAGATGAAAATCAAATAGATTTTGTAGCTTTAGATGGTTTAGTTCGGTTCACTAATCTGATAAGTACTGCGGATCCTTTCAAACCATTGCAGCTGTTGCCAATCCAGAAAAAGTGACAAAGCATTTTCTTGCAAATCATCAAAGCTGTGCAGAAAAGCAGTCACACCTTCCTGCTGCATGCATCCAGCCGGTTAAACTGCCGGAATCGCTGACATTTTATGCAGCTGGATCAGTTCACAGGTCAAAGATTGGGTGTCCTGATCTGAAACCTGTTCTGATTTCAGATCAGATGTGACACTGCGGTGCTTCATCACGGAGACGTTCGTTTGAGCAGAAAACTCTGGTCTGAAGCGTAGAGAGTCGCTTTGATGTGAGCCTAATATGGCTTGTAAAAAGGGGGATCCTGCACTTTGAAGTGTTGTCTGACACTGTCCAGACACGAGTGTGTAGCCCTGTGTCTGTATGTGAAGCACCAGTGCTGTAGTAGGTCTGCGTCTGTCAAGCCAGAGTTATAAAAAGTGATGTAAACATTGAGAGAGGCCTGGAGAAAGAGAGAGATCTGGCAGGAGAATACGGAGCTGTCACTGGGAGGGATATTATTTTTTGCAGAACAGCTTCTTTTGTTTCAGATTTATTTAAACTTTAATATACAGTTTATTCTCTGAATCATTACCAAGGTTTCAATCCGAATTGAGGACACATTTCCAGAATCAAAAAAAAAATAAATAAATTAACGTGTCTTTTTTCATGCAGCAGTATTGTGTACAAAGATTAGGAGCTGCTGTGTCACGACAAAGAGTTTGGTGGCGCTAATTCTCAAATCTGTGCCGTTACACCATTGCAGAAGAAGATGCTGCTACGTGAGGCTGCAAGAAAAGAGTAGTCGAACCTCAAACGTACATGAAAATGTAGAAATCTGCAACTTCTGTTTATTTTAGACACTGATCTCAGGAGTTTTACATTTTTATATTTTAGTCTTTTCAGCAGAGCTTTTGTAGACATTTAAATAACAGATTTCATGTACATCATAATTTAGTCACTTGCAAGTTTCCACCTCATTTTCAGGATATTTCAAGGCTTTTTCACTCATTTATGCACAAACTGAACAATAACAGGTGGATGGAAATGCACCTTTTCAGTGTTTTCTACACATTTTTCAGCAGTAAGTAGTTGCTCTACCACATGCATAGTGCTTTAAAGAATTATTCTGGCTTCTTATAATATATTCAGTGGCTGATTTTTGTATCTTTGGTCATCATTTCAATCTGGAAAACAGCATTGTGCTCACAACGCTAACTGTTGATATCTAGGAACATGGCAAAGAAGAAGTAAGATGCAGAAAGGAGTAAAAGGAGGTAGACTGTTGCAAAAAATACACAATAAGCATGCAAATGTATGTGATAAAGTCTAAGTACTGGACAAAAATACTGTATATACATATATCATTATCTGGAAAAATAGAGTTCAGACACCAGTAATAATGCTACAGAAAACATTTAATTATATTTGCCACCTCATTATAATTGAGGTGATTGAGCATAGAAGCTATTTTTCAGGCCGTTTTTTCAAAGTAATTGTCAAATTTTTGATGTTAAACGAGATCAGGTTTCCTCTGTAATAAAGAATTTAATTTTTACTTTTGGGTAAATAGTTTTTTTCTCTGCTGGATTTCACCCAATATTGCCAGATGTCACTAATTACTTTGATGACTGCGCTTTTATCATAACAGACAGAACTGATGGCAGAAGTTGTAAAAAAAACTGATATATTTTAAAAATTTGTTAAATAATGTATTATATTTACACATTTGACTTGTGGTGTCATGTATAAACTTTGGCAAAATGACAATAATTGAACAAAATACCAATAATTCCTTAATTAAACTGAGAGTACTTTAATAAGGAAGAAATTATTCTAGTATTTCCCGCTTTATTCTTTGTATACTCTGTAATTGTTCTTTGCTTTCTCTATGTAAATCCATGTTCTAATCGAGAACACACCAAAAGAACTTGACTCTGATTACTTCTGTCAGAAGATATTACAAAACTGCAGCATAAAAATAGTTTTGGTACCAAATAGCAGATATACATTTTACATTTGTAAGCATTAACATGAAGAATGTTTTAACGTTAGACTCTTTTAAAGGACTCCTTAACCCTCGTGTCGTTCTGCGGGTCAAAACTAACCCGTTTTAAAGTTTGAAAATGTGGAAAATACATATATATTTTCACAGTGAACTTCAGATGTCCATATTTTCAACATTTTTTGGGAAATCTTTGAACATTTTTTGGTGGGAAAAAGAAATGTTAAAAATGTTTCTTAAGAACATTCACAAAAAAAATCAACCAAAATCCAGCGAATTTTGCTGGATTTTGGTTGATTTTTATGTGAATGTTCTTAAAGAAAATATTAGAAGCATTACTGATATATATGTAATCACTTTAGATACTTTTAGGATTTTTTTGGAAGATTTTTACTCATTTTTTGAAAATATTTATAAGAATTTTCTTGCCAAATTTGGGGGATTTTTTTTAAAATAAAAACTTCAAGGGAAATTTTTAAGGGATTATTGGAATTTTCTTTCTGAAGGTTTTGGAAATTTTCTGAAATTTGGTGAATTTTTTTTGCTGAATTTTTGGATTTTTTTTCAGACAAGGAAACAGTATTTTGTGGTGCCTGTAAATGAGGACAACAGGAGGGTTAATGCGTAAACCGAGTACTACTTTTATTATTTTAAATACACCAGGGGATCCTTTCACTGTGCAATCAGCTCAAACAAAGATAAAGAGTTGTTACGACAGACATAAAAACCCCTTCAGATAACACATTAAAAAGGGAGTAACTCGCCCTCTGCTCCGTGTGCAGGTTATAGCGCGTATAAAAGAGACTTTAGATGCGTATCGTATGTTGTGGTGCAAGGTGGCGATTATTCACAACACTCTGGAAATGAAACAGATGATGGATAAAATAGCTTCGGTGTTAAAAACTCTGCTTGAAGGGAAAGAGAGCGTGAGCTTTCAGGCGGATTCGTGCAGGCAGGATCTGGCAGTCGGTGTATTTGGTGGGGTGTGGTGTACGGAGCTGGGGGCTGCAGTGTGTAGATCACAGCGTTAGTGAGGAGGAGGTCAGGGCCAGTGCATCTAACTCTTGTACTGATTGTTATGAAGGACCATGTGTCAGCATCCATCTGACCACTTTATAACTCTTGGCTGTTCCCTGCGCCTCTCCTGCAAAAGGTCCTAATGCATTCTCTTTGACCTCGCCGGTGTAAATCAAATATCTGGCTTCAGATCTTGTCGAGCTGCTGCGTGTGTGTGTGTGTGTGTGTGTGTGAGAAGCTATGTGGCCTGAAAAAGTGAGGAGAGTAGGAAAAAGAAAGAATAAATAAAAGTCTCTTTTTTTCTGATCTCACTTGAGTACATTTGAGTTCACAACCTCCAACCTAAAGAAATGCTGCAGATAAACAGTTAGAAATCGCTGCTGAAATATAAATAAATTGGCTTTTGATAGCATGACAGCGGTAAGGTGAAGGTCTGGCACGAAAAAAACAACTTGATTAAGTTTAGGGAAAAATCAAAGTTTGGATTAAAATAATTTAAAGGAGGAGCTTGGGTGGGGGTCTAAGTTACAGGAAGGTCGTGGTTAAAAAAAACAATCTGACTATCAGTTTGAAATGGGAAAAGAGCATCTGGGTCAATATATCATTGAGGGACTTTTGAAGTCCATAGGATGTATCTTTATAAATAACTTTCAATTTCAATTTTACTCAGCTGTATATATAATATTTAGATGAGTCTTCCTGTAAAAATGCCATGTGGTGTTTGGTTATAGGCAGCCATGTTGATTTTAGGCCTTAAAACAGCAAAAATGTCAACTATGATACAAAAAGTCCCGCAATTATACATTCACCCAGCCGTCTAAGGCACATATAGAATTCAGGGAACACACAGACATCTCTATAGAATTACATACTACAATATGTATAAGAGATTATATGAACAACTACACTATAAGAACAACTTCTGAACACACACATATATGGCTTAAATATAGATTCATGTGGATAAATTAATTAATTAATTAATTAATAAATAAATACAGATATATTTTTCAAGAAACATGATCACATGGAGATGAAATTTTTCACCACAGTGTCCAGTGTGTTGTTGACCCATCCACTGACCCCCACCTCCTCCATAGACTTTCTGGCCTCTGAAACTTGTTTTATGCTTGTCGTGGACGAATTATGTCATTTTAGCAGCCACGCCCCCTCACGCGAACCTTCCACATCGCGCACCTCCAAATTTTTCTAACAATGCAGACGGAGACGCATGGAAAACAATTCATGGTGTGAAATTAAAACTAACTGCTGAAATCCAGCTATTCGGTAAAATGTCATGTTGTAAGTTGTGTAAATGATGGCAAATTTCTTCTACTCTCGTTTAGTACCGTGGTAGACGTGTGTTTATGATACACTGTCCCCCATTTCTGCACATCACAATCGTGTGGAAAGCATAACCGTGGCTTAAAACTATGTGACCTGATTTGTCCTTTGCTTCAATCATAATTTAAATACGGCCACTAGGGGGTGCTGCCTCTTGCCTCACATGACCGCTAGGTGTGGCTTAACAACAAAACATGACTTTAGGTCATAACAAGCTGCTCGCTCAAATGAGCTATAATGTCATTTTTATGGGAAGAAAGTCTCAATTGAACCTACATTCAGTCCAGAAAAGGTTTGCTTTTTTAAAATTTCTGAACAGTAATTTTTTTAAAAACTCCCTCAGACAAAAGAAGTAAAGTCAGTTATTTTCTATGTTTGTACAAGGCAATATATGAAAAAGGAATGGCTCATATAATGATAACCACCAAGTAAACGTCATTTTAAAAAGCTGTGTGAGGCATAAAAAAATGTCAGCCATCTATGATATTTTACAAAAACACGCTAATGCAGCTCAGTGCACGTGTCCTGCTCTAAATGTCAGTTTTTCATTGTTTCTATTGTGAGGATTTACACGATCCAAGTGGAACAAAGGTCGGCTCTGACCTGTTAGTCTGGAAACTGAATTCTTCACCTGTCTGGGCTTTCATTAAAGTGAAGTTTTCTCTCAATTTATGACAAAAATCTGCTGTTTTGCTTCAATTGTACAAAGTCAAAGTCCCTGGTCCCAGAGCTGGATGCTGGATGCTTCAGATGTGTGGCTGTGTTTTATGGTCCTTGTGTCCCACCCCCCCACCTCTCTATCTCTACCCCTCTATCTGTATCCCTCTATCTCTATCTCTACCCCTCTATCTCTACCTCTCTACCTCTTCTGTCCCTCTCAACCCGCCCGGCCAGCAGGCAGATGGGTTCCCCCACATTAGAGCCGGGTTCTGCTCGAGGTTTTTTTCCCTGTTAAAAGGGTGTTTTCCTTGCCACTGTCGCCTTTTGGCTTGCTCTGGGGGTCAGGCATATGGGTTCTGTAAAGCGTCTCGAGACAATTTGACTGTAATTGGCGCTATATAAATAAAATTGAATTGAATTAGAATTGAATCAGAGACAGACTAAATATTCAGATACCCTGCTACAAATGTGAAAAAAGAAAACGATTTATGTAGCTACCGTACGTTTCACTAAAAATCAGAACTTTCTGAATGGAAAAAAAATAACAGCTGATTTTAAGTTGGATTTCCTACTGTCATGGCATTTGCATAAAACTGCACCTCTAAGTGTCCTTTCAATGTTACATTAGTGCTTTAAAATTGATCAAATCATTACTCTAATACATTTAAACAGTTAAACGCTGACATGTAACCTTTTCTGCCAATTTGGTGAACTTACTAGCAAACGGTTGAATATTGAAACATCCAGCAGTCACAGAGCAACATTATCATTAATTTGGAGTCGTGTTTTTGACCATTAGAGTCCAACAATCGCTCTACTTTTAGCTCTGTTTTTGGTCTCCACCGACTCCTGAGAAAAAAACAGAGCCTTTAGTGGCTAAATGCTACAACATGTCAGCTGTTTAGTACTGATGCTAATAAGGGCAGTGAGGTTGGATCAGCAGTAAAACTATGGGACGGAAAACCAAAACAACAAGCTGGAAGATGCTTAAGAGGACAGTGGAGCGACATTTCCCTGTTGACTCATCATTACAAGTAGTTTCACATATAAGCAGTCATGTGATCCATTGTTTATGTAAGAAATTTGATTGTAGCCTCTTTAAAGGTTTATGGCTGCTATCCATGGGTTTCTAATGTCTGTAAATTATATTTTCCACTTTCAGGTCCCTCTTTCCGACTGCAAATGAGCTCCAAACACAAAAAACAGCAGCACTTTCAGAGAGCTAAACTTCACAAGCAAGAAACAGAAAAAAACATTTAGGTTTTGATAGATGCCCAAACACCACAAGACTAGCCTTGATGCTTCTTGTGAAAAATTTTACAAGCGAAACAATGAACTGTGACGAGTTAGTGGTCAATATGAGGCAGCAGTTGGAAAATTATATGGTAGCATCTCCAGCACAGTTTGTCTCATTAAACTTGGCCAACTGATCCGGTTTCTGTCCACATCTACATCCATCAAACTACACAGTTGACTTTAAATGAGGCAAAAACGGCAAATTTCTTGTGACTTCTTGTACATTTTTTAAACAATCAGCGCCAAACATATTCACAAATGTACCGTTCAGCCCCGTCAAGAAATGGACCATAATCTCCTGACAGTTGGTCCAAGTGAGGAAGAAAAAAGAGCTGCTACCTGACATTTGGCCATGGAAACCACAGCTGGTTTTATATTCAAACAGATCAGTATTTTGTAAGTAAAAGGTCACGAGCGGTAAGTAGTGGAAGCAGGAGTAAGCATTTAGATCCCATTTAGGAAACGAGCTCTTCAAGAACTCTAATATGCCGTTTTAAACTTGTTTTTGAATTAACTCCGGCCGGATTAATGATGACAAAACCGAGTTTCTAAATGTAGAAACCCAAATATCTCGGTGCACTGCTGGTCTGCGAGTTTGGGTGTGCCTTAAAATAACTCTCAATAGATTTATACACTCCTGTTGTGCACACAAAGCCCTCCTACTACATCACACAAGATTTACTCCTAAAACAGGAAGGTAGCGGCGGATTCCTGACAATATAAAAGCGAATAAACATATCAGTAATAATAACGAAAGCAGCCTTTTTCTGCCTGGATAAATTTCATGTCATTATGTGTCTGATTGCCAGAAACTCTGCTCTCAACATTCCCAACATTCCCATGTAGCTCTTGACCCCTGACAGCCTTAAATTATTAACATTCCCATATGGGCTTAAACCCCCTGATCGCTGCTTGCAGCTACACTTTTCACGTGTTTTTCATATTACCGCAAGAATTGATGCAGGAGATAAACATCTTATTTCTAATCAGAGCCTGTGTGTTTCTGCTGCGCGTCTTCCTGTTTATCTGTCCTGAATGTATCACAATCATGTAGTAAATTTGACTGTTTCTTGGAGAAGTCTTGATCCTGGTTGAATGCAGTGTTTCCAGTGAGCGGCTGTGGCCAACAGGGGGCAGTAGTTTGCCTCTTTGTGCTGCAGAAACAGTGACTCAACTCTACTGCTGCTGAGGCTTTTGTATCCAGCACCACTGACAGCACACAGGGCCAACTGCACAATGGGTTATGAATGAGCTCCCATTCATCACAATTAATCAGCGGGCCAAACCCATTAACTGTCAGGCAGAGAACGAGTTTGTCTCGGTAAGAATGACGGACTGCTCGACCGCTCAAATGCACGAGACGGCTTCAGACAGTCGAGGGAGAGTGGACTTGAAACAGAGCCGGGGTCTGTTTGTTTGTGACTTTAGAGGAGGAGGCCTTGAATATTAACATATTTGATGAACATTTAACAGAACTTGCTTTGTGATTTGACACATTTGGAATCAAACACCACCTCCATCTTATATCTGACCTCAAATAACTACATTTTAAGTACATTTGTTAAGGTATTTTACTTGAGTAGTTTTACATTTTAGAAGAAGACCTTATACTTTTTCTTTCCTCTATTGTATTTACTTGGCTGCTATAGTTAGTTATTTTACAGATTTAAGCTCTCCTCTTGAAATTGTATACACAATAAGATGGATTAAACTACTTAACTGGATATATAATAGTTAAAATTAGCTACAATAAATAAATAAATATTAGTTATAGCTTAGCCCTCCTGTTATCCTCATTTACAGGCACCAAAAAATATTGTTTCCTCGTCTGAAAAAAATCCAAAAATTCAGCAAAAAAAGTCCCCAAATTTCTGAAAATTTGCAAAACCTTCAGGAAGAAAATTACAATAATTCCTTAAAAGTTTCCCTTAAAAGTTTTATTTTAAAAAAATCCCCCAAATTTGGCAAGAAATTGCTTGTAAATATTTTCAAAAAATGAGTAAAAATCTTCCAACAAAATCCTAAAAATATCTGAAGTGATTCCATATATATCAGTAAAACTTCTAATATTTTCTTTAAGAACATTCACATAAAAATCAACCAAAATCCAGCCAAATTCGCTGGAATTTAGTTGATTTTTATGTGAATGTTCTTAAGAAACATTTTTAACATTTATTTTTTTCCACCAAAAAATGTTCAAAGATTTCCCAAAAATGTTGAAAATGTAGACATCAGAAGTTTCACTGTGAAAATATATATTTTTTTCCACATTTTCAAACTTTAAACCGGGTCAATTTTGACCTGCAGGACGACACGGGGGTTAATGAATCCATCCTGTGGAATGAGTTTGCTTTTGAAATTTAATTCAACTTGCAAAAGTATCTTCATCTTTTTCTGTGGACTTCAACACCTCTTCCACTGCTGCCTAATTTTCTACTAAATATACATTTTTATGTATCGCACATATATGTTCTTGTTTCCATCCCAAGGTGTCCTACAAAAAGGGATTTTTATATCGTTTTTCATGCTGCATGTTTCTATTCCATATTTGATGTCCTCCAACGTGAGCTCGGTCAACAGGCTGCTGATAAAAGTTTAAAAAGGGAAGTCAAATGTAAATATTTCAGTCAAGTTCGAAAGGACGTCTGCAACATGTCTGAGTGACCAAACTTCAAAACCTCAAAGTCCTCCTCAAACAAAAGTAAACCTTTCTCTTTCTCTTTTCCCCTCTTTTTCCTCCCCTCCACAACAAACACCACATAATGATTTTGGGTATCTGGTAGATCAAGCGGGGTTTTGCCGGCAGCTGTGTGGTGGTTGCGGGGTTGCCAAACCAAACAGAGGGGGGCTCCTGAAGTCACCTCTGCCCAAACATACACCTAATCCGGCCCGGATTGCAACTCTGCAACGCACAAGACAGTTTAAAAATAGAGCGGGGGGACAGAGGTCAAATCTACAGAGGGATTTAAGGCCTTATCATTATCACGGAACAGCAGAGCCGAGCTGCAGCCCTGAGAAAGTGCCTCTGTGTCTAGCAGAGCTGGAGGCAGGACAGGAGGCCTCTGCATGACTAACAGCAGGCAGACGGAGGGAACAAGTACAAACCTACACATTTCTTTTTTTTCTTTAACCTAGGTGAAAGTCACACCTTCCCCTGTAATTTTTGGCCTTACAATTCCACCTACATTCGCCCGTTGCCTTCAATATTTTAAGGAGTTGAGGCTTTGTTTGTTTAACTGATGATAATTTACAGAATATAGACTACACTGCTGCACCTTTAACCTCATAAAGAACATTTATGACTTAGCAGCCGAGTGTAAGTTCCAGAAAAAGCAGGCATATCGTTCACGTTTTCACAGATCTGAACTTCACGTGTGTCTCCATGGAGTTTCGCTACAAATCACAAGTGCAGATCTCATGTAAAATAATCACACGTAAATTCAGACATCTGAAGGAAAAGGCTTTCAGACTGGAGTTCCCACAACAGCCGCCTGCTTTTAACCTCAAAAATTCCTGGAAGTAAACAAACTTTGTCTCAAAACTGAAAAAACTAAGTGCTAGACATAACAAAAATGCTATATTTTTAGAATTATACTGGCATGCCATGCAATTTAATGAAGGTTATAAGCACATACTGATCTTTATAGTTTGACTAAAAGCATTAAATTTAATGTTTTTGCTTCCCTGTTAAGTGAAAATAGCATGTGAACCATTATAAGCCAGTAGTTTAAGGCAGCCTGACTCACCACATCTCTTCTATAATAGTGACACTGAATGAACAAATTTATTATTATTTATAGATCGCACCTAAGATGGGAGGAAAACGCAGCTTTGGCAGCAGGTTTTAGGCTTTAAATCTTCATTAAAACGGTAGAAGTTGAACCTCAGACAGACGCAGCGTTTAATGCTGTCGTGTGTGAGCTCGGTGTTATCAATGTGATACTTGGTGTGAAGAGCACTTGACGCCTGATGAAAAGCACTTGCACAGGCCATTGAGGTCTGGAGAGATGGATCCCTGCAGCAGTATCAGGTATAAGGTGGTTCAAACATTGGCTCTGGACTCAGAGGAGGGACGCAGCTGCAGGTGGATGGACGGTGTTGGATTTGCTTCTGAGTTTAACTGATTTTTGTTCAGAAATGTGTTTTGAGGGTGAGTGAAATATATTTAGAGGAAGTATTTGTGCTAAAAAAAACTCATTAAAAGTCAGAATAATTAAATTAGGCTGGACTGGAGGGTTCAAATAGCAACCCTGAATCCAAAGTGGAGAAGAAATATCACTGACAGTTGCAAAGTATATGATTTTGCACATTTTTGGTGCACATTTTTGGTGTATTTTAAGCAACATTGCCTTTGGACAGCATACCAGATACGAAAAAGCAGTTCAAATGCACACTGAGGTAACGTTTCTGCAAAGTGAGACTAAAAAAACTCAAAACTCCGCATCAATCAGAGGTTTTTCCCGTCTTGATGACAGTGAAATCCCACACCACCCCATTACGGTGAAGCTGCAGCACAACTTCACTCCGACAAGTGCAGGAATTTGATTAAAATTGTCTGGAAACTGGACCGCAGCGATATTAAATCACAAGCTATTGACATGCTGTCATCTTTTCATTTTCTTACGGAGCAGACCAGTGATAATTCTGCACAGCTTTAACCATGAGCAGCTAGCAGCCGCTTTATTATCACCTTGTTGTAGCTTAGCCTGTGTATCTAAACTGTACACAAAGTTATTACTGACATGAAAGCACTTAAGCCCTGTGGAGGAAAAAGGCTGTTCAGGGGCTTGATAAAAATAAAATAAAATAAAAAATCTGTTATTTCTAGGGAGTTGGGGGGCTTTTATTGTTAGCTTTTGGCCACAAAGCCGGAGATGCTTTAAAAGGAAAACTAAAAAAGCTGACCTTTAGGCCTCAATAAGAAACAGATTGGTGAAAAAAATGGAGGGGAGAAGAAATTATTCAAAAAAAAAAAGATTTTTCTCAAACTGAATATTTCACTGCAAAGTCTTCCTTCAAATGTGTGCAGCACGCAGTTTAATTCCACTTTTTGCTTTAGGATTAGAAAACAGCAAAGATGCTTCATTTGGACTGAGACTAATAAATATCTGTTAGTCTGGCCGCAGAGCCTGTTAACTTTTCCATGACAGAGAAAACATATTTCTGAGTGTGTGAAGCCACTACTGAAAGTTGAAAATGATTTAAATAAGAAAGTGCAACGAGCTGCAGCTTCAGCCGCTTTAATATGGCAACATGGGAATTTAAAAAAAAGAAAGACAAAAAAAGCCACAAGCGCCGATGAACAACTTAAACGTTATGAGCTCATTTGCTTGGAATAAAATAAAAATAAAAATCAAATAAAAAGGGGTTTAATTAAACACGCAGACGAGTGGAATCAGACGTTAATTGAAGCTCGCTGACATTTAAAGTTCCGCTCGTTAATATTCGGAGGATTAAATCCGAAGCTTTTATCAAAAAGAAACTTTCACATGAGACGCTTTTTAAAATTTATTTAACCAGAGAAGAGCTTTAAGAAAACATTCAGGCTCATTTTTTAAAGCATAAACGAGGTTTAAAGTCAAAGCACGGGGATTAAAAATGGGACAAAAAAACGCAAATTGAGGCGATAAAAATGGACGCATTCGGGCTCAATTAGACTTAATTTATCATTTAAAACGGATTCGCTGTTTCATTTGGTTATTTAGGGTTCATTTGTACCGTCTGAGAATGTTAAAAAAGGAACATAAATTCACACAGTTACGGTAAAAACACCGGAACAGCGAAAATCCGATGCGCGTAAAGAGGAAAAAAATGATTAAATGTCAAGAAAATGTGTCTTTATCGTTGATTGTTGACCTATAATAGCTATTTTTAAATAAAGATTTTAAATAACAAAGGTTGTCAAAATACCTTAAAACTGCAAAAGAAGAATGTGAAAATGTCCATTTACATGAAATTAGATCACAGAAACTATAATAAATGCACAATTAGCTGAGAATAAAGCCATGCAAATAGAAAACCATGTGTCCATATAAAAAGAAAAAACAGGGCTTTGATTTAAAGCAAAACAAAAGAAGTGTGGGGTTTCTTCTCTCTTTTTTTAAATGGGGGTCCATCTCTTTCTTTTGCCCCTGAGGAAGGGGACTTACCTCCTTATTGTTCCACACTTGAGCCCCTTGGAAAACAAGATTCCTGATGTTCAGAAAAACTGCAGCTTCCCAGGTCTGAAAAATACAGAAAAATAGCAGTAATGAAAGAAAAAATCTACATGCAAACTAAATGTTCCCCTTAAGAAAATGAAAAGGAAACAGAAAATGACGGAAATGCTTGAAGATAAACGTTGATTTTGTCTCTAAATTTATTACATAAAAAATATTTTAAAAGCACATTTTTATCCGTTTAACAGCACATATCTACTGAGCATCAAACACACACACACACACACCACATGCGTTTTAATGTGAAATTTATTTTAAAATATCTCCGAATCAATAAAGTTCCCAGAATGCACCACGAAGCTCATGTTTTGGTTCTCACAGAAAACAGAGCGCAGAGATCACGGTGGGAAAAAACACGAGGCCACGAGAACAAAGGAGATAAAAAAGGGTGAAAAATATCAGAAGTGATCATCTGACAGGAGCCAGTGGAGGCAGAAAAAGTCACCTGATCTGATAGACGAGGATCGATTTCAGGCTTTAGAGGCAGCTGAGGCAGACATCAATCAGCCCTGAGAGTGTGTGAGACCGCTTTATTGTGGGAAATTATTCATATTAGCTGTGAAATTATTCATATTATGTGTGTACAGAAATACTGAAATTCATCCGATGGTCATTTGAAAATGCGTGATTTCAAAGTAAACTGCATCGTGTTTGTGTTGGACCTTCTAAACTTCGAAAAATCTCCAAAAAAAATCCATATATTAAGACGTTTCAAATATTTTTTCCCAATGATATTTAATTACGCAAGTTAAAATACACAGTAAAATAGAGGAAAAACAAATTCAGGCACTGAAAACTTCGCAGTTTATAGATAGATTAAACCTTTATTGATCCCACAGCGGGGACATTTATAGTGTAACAGCAGCAAATAGAACAGTTTGAATAAAAAAAGAGAGCAGCACACAATGCACAGTGCATGGATATAAATATGTTCTTCTTTTAGAAGGAGAAATACACATCGACAACTTCTTAAAAACATATGAATTAATCAACCAGCATAATTAACCAGCATATTATTTGTGCTGTTTATGGAAACACAAATATCTGCTTGACTTGACAGTATTTCATATTTATATGTGAAATTAATTACAAATCATGTGTATTAGGAGTTGCATTTACTTTATTAACGTTAATTTACTTTCATTAACTGCAAGAGACTGGGATTTATTACCAGAAATGTATGCATTTCTGCCTAAATTTTAGTATTTTTGTGTGACTTTTATGTTGTGTACTTATTGATTTCACTTTTTTTTTAATGAAGAGCTGCAAGAGTACAATGAAAGGTGTGTCTTGTTCTATCTGTCTGTCTGTCTGTCTGTCTGCCTGCCTGTCTGCCTGCCTGCCTGCCTGCCTAATATTTAGGCTTTAGTTCATTCATAGTCATATTTTTATATTTATATAGTTTTTATAGTTCATTTTTTTATTTTTTTTATTTTTATTAAATCATCATTATCAATTTCTTCTATTTGATTTTTTGACATTTACTATATGATAAATGTTATATTTTGTATTTTTATCATATTTCAATATGTGTTTTAATATTATTTATGACATAGTTGAACCAAATTTACTTTCAATAACTGTAAGAGACTGGAATTTACATGCATGGGTCACTTTCTGCCTCATTTTTAGTGTTTTTGTGTGACTTTTATGTTGTATATTTACTGATTTCACTTTTGAAACTGAAGAGCTGCAAAAATACAATGAAAAACAAAGATCTATTTTTACATGAAAAATTATTCTGATGCTTACACAATTCCCATTCGACCCTTCAAGTCTCTTACATTCAGCAAGAACCACTCCATCTGTGCAAGTGCAACCTTTGATTGTTAAGGCTTTTATAAATATGGAGACAACATGCGATAACGCCATGAACCAGCCGTGGTATTTGCTAGGAAGCATGATTTTATAGGAGATAATATGTTATCAAAACGCTTTTCTAAACCCAAGGGGGGAGAAAAAAGAACAACACACAAACAAAAAGAAGAATTGAAGTGATGTAATGTGCAGTTTGAAGCGTCCTACAGTGAGAGCAGGCAGACAGAGTGCTGCCTGTCTTTTAAACCTGGCGGTGTGTTCGCTGGGCCGGCAGAGCTCTAAGTCCTTCACACACAGACACAAAAGCCCTGCCTGGCTTCTTTAAGGAGGCTTGTGCAGCAGATGTGGGGGTCAGCGCTGCAGGGCCTTACGAAGGGCCTCGACTGAGCCAAGCTGATCTTTTACAGCATTAAAGCCTCACCCTGGATCCTTTTATATTGTTTAATTAGTTGGAAATTAATGCAGCAATTACAAATTAAATCAAAATCAAACTGACGCTCTTAATTAGATTCACGAAAAAGCGGGTAAAGATTAGCAGATGTGTTTGTCCAGACGGGGATAAGAGGCCAACAGATACGTGTGAGGAGGAGAAAAGTGTGTTTGTGCATTTTAACGTGAGTGCCTTTTTTATGTGAGGGTGTAAAAATGAAAATCCCTCAACAGCTTCAAAATACCACCACATTAAATCACATCTTTTGTCAGAACTGATCCAAGCCCTTTTTGGAAGGATTTTTTTTCCTGCTGGGGGTCCTGCTGAATTTTCATGAGCTCTGAGAATATTTTGGGATTTGGAGGCACAACAGAGGAGTCTGAAAAGCAAAGAAAGATATTGTTAAATACTTGAACTCGTCACAAATGCCTTCATTAATAAAAACGACAAGCAAGACTCAAGGTAAAGTCACATATTCAGTGATTCCGGCCTGGATCCATGTTAGCCAAGGGGTCTTTATCATGTCATTTGGCTCACTTATCTAGATTTGTTCCATTTTGGTCAACAAAAGCAACCACAGCAGCATAATTACAAGCAAGTGTTGGATTATATTATTATTCTAAAGTTCACTAGTTTCCAAAACATGTTTCCATTCATACCTTGCTGACTGTCGGTGGCGTCTGAGTTGTTTAGGATCACAGCTGCTGCAGAGCCGGGGGGGCAGGCAGTCGGCTAATTCAGCCAATTAAAGTCTAATCCAGTGATGAAGCATTGTCTCAGGAAGATAATGGAGCTGCTAAGTGGCACTGCTAATGACAAGGGAGAGGTGGAGATCACCGCTGGATAACGCTGAAAACTAGCCAGACAAAAGAGGTAGAAGTCTGGAGAGCTCTGCTGGATGCTGCTGGCAGGAAGTGGGAAATTTGACAAGTCTGACCTTTTTTGGAAAACTTTAAAAAGCGCAAAAAGTGTGTTCACACAGCCACCATATCTTGCAAAAACTAAAATATTATATATTGTACAAAAACCGAGGATCTACTTCTTCTTAATGATACAAAAAACTAATATTTTGACAAATGATAATAAATTTGCCATTTCACAATCAAAAATACTGTTTTGGAGCAGTTTTTGAAGCTATATTTACATTAAAATACTTAGTCTGGGTTGCATTTGTACAAAGTTAACATATTTTTGTAGACGTGTCAAAGTATTTTTTTGAAGTTCCCTAGGGATTAATAAAGTATCTATCTATCTATCTATCTATCTATCTATCTATCTATCTAGACAGAAAGATACTTTCAAAATAAACTAACATTTTGACATATGATATTACATTTGCCATTTCACAATCAAAAATATTGTTTTGGATCAGTTTTTTGCAGCAATATTTACATTAAAATACTTGCTGTGGGTGTCCGTACAGCTCAATGTGTTAAGCAGATGACCCATGTACAGGGGCTGGTCCCCGATGCAGCGGCCCGGGTTCGATTCCCGCTTGCGGCCCTTTGCTGCATATCTCCCCCCAACTCTTCTCCCCTGTTTCTCTCTCACTGTGCCTAAATTTAAAAAAGCTGAAAAAAGGCCAAAAAAATAACTTTGATTGAGAAAAAAAAAAGAAAAAACCTGGTCTGGGTTGTATTTCTACAAAGCTACATGTTTTTGTAGATGTGTCAAAGTATTTTTTCATTTATTTGAAGTTGCCTCGGAATTAATAATCTATCTATCTATCTATCTATCTATCTATCTATCTATCTATCTATCTATCTATCTATCTATCTATCCATCTATCCATCTATCCATCCATCCATCCATCCATCCATCCATCCATCCATCCATCCATCACTATTACATTTCCTCACATTTGCAGCAGAGCAAACCTTTAGCTCGCTGTATTCTGGATTTACTGAACTCAAATGTTCACTGTATGCACACATGTGAACACAGGTACAATAAGGAAACCAGGAGAGGCGCTACACACTATTCTCTTACTGTCACATAACATTTCTGCATTTCAATTTCAATTTTAAACCATTAGTTCACATTTACAGTCAGCTAATTAATCCTAAACATGTGTCACGATTCCCAAACTCACCCACAGGACTTGCATCAGCATGCATAGTTGCGTAAAAAAACAAGCTGAACATGACAACCTAAATGCTCACATGCACTCCTTCCACAACGCAACACCGACACCTCAGATCAGAACTCACTACGCTGTTAATTCAGCAGCTTCGCGAGGCTTAAGGGACCATTGTCATGCAGATGACAACATAATGGAGTTTAGATGCATCAGTTAGATTGGCTGCACCTTCCTGCTGGTAGCAAACACACATTCAGCCACAGAGCGCTGCTTTTAAACACTGAGGACACTAATGAATTATTTACAGAACATTTAATATTATAATTAATTAAAGTGGAAGAGTGTGAATGTAGCAGAGAAGCTGTGGCAGTGTTGATCATAGGCAGCAACCTTTAACAGACAAAAACATCTTCAAGTGTGATTTATAGAACCTTAAGCCTCGTGTCTTCCTGCAGGCCAAATCGACCCATTTTTAAAGTTTTCACAGTGAAAATTCTGATGTCCACATTTTCAACATTTTCGGGAAATTTTTTACCATTTTTTGGTGGAAAAAAAGAAATGTTAAAAATGTTTCTTAAGAACATTCACAACAAAATCAACCAAAATCCAGCGAAATTCGCTTGTCTTCATTTACAGGCACCAAAAAATATTGTTTCCTTGTCTGAAAAAAATCCAAAAATTCCCTTAAAACTATTATTTTTTAAAAATTCCCCAAATTTGGCAAGTAAATTCTTGTAAATATTTTCAAAAAATGAGTAAATCTCTTCCAAAAAAAATCCTACAAATATCTAACATGATTCCATATATATCAGTAAAACTTCAAATATTTTCTTGAAGAACATTCACATAATAATCAACCAAAATCCAGCAAATTCGCCGGATTTTGGTTGATTTTTTGTGAATGTTCTTAAGAAACATTTTTAATATTTCTTTTTTTCCACCAAAAAATATTCAAAGAATTCCCTAAAATGTTGAAAATGTGGACATCAGAAGTTTCACTGTGAAAATATTTTTTTTTCCACATTTTCAAACTTTAAAACGGGTCAATTTTGACCCACAGGACGACACGAGGGTTAATATAGGTGGAATCTGGCAGATCTGATATTTTCACCCAACACAATGCTGATCTAAACTCATCTCGGTACACTTAATGAGATTTAGATTTCAGATTTCAGCCCATTGTTTCTCATCATTTGGGGTTGTTGTGTCCTTCCTACTGTTTCCAGCCTGAGGACGTTAATCCTGCTTCCTTGAGAGCTTGTGTACACAGTTTGTGTGTTACTTTCATGCATCTCTCTGCCTTGGGAACACTGTGTTTTAGTCTTAATATTTCAAACAAGAATTCAACCTTATGGGGGGAAAAACACTTGAACAACATAGTGGACTCTCCCTTTAAACATGTAACACAAGCTCAGTAATCATCCCTCCAAGTGCTTACAGGCACAGCACTGTACAATCAACTGAAATTTGTAGGAACGGAAAGCCCTGGCAGGGCCCAGGCTCCTGAGATCATGTCTGTTTTATTGGAGGATAAATGTTGCCATTGACATTGTGGAAGGGGAGAACGGAGCGTGGCCCGCCCGCCTATAATTGGCTGCATTAGCATCATCATTTGCTGAGCGCCCGCCCCTCCCATCTGGCTGCGTCTCCTGCCATCCGATTGGCTGCGTCCGCATTCCAGCGCAATTTACAAGCCACCTCAGGGATGTTTTTTTTTCTTTCTCTACCCCCCTTTGCTACTTTAGTTTTTTCTCTTTTCTCTGCCAGGGTCTAACAAGCGTCATTGTGTGTGTGTCCTGCTTCAACCAAGAGCCAATACAAAGAACTGAGAGCAGTGGAAGATTTGACTGAAGCCAAGAGAAAGAACAGATTTATATCTAAAACAGGGATGGAAATGTAGCACTTAGAGTCTGATCGGATTGAAAAAAAAGCTAAAAGTTGAATAAAAAAGAGACAGAACAGCCCCTGTTGAGAGGAATGAACTGCATGTAGTTCAATGCGATGATGTTCGAGTCGTCCTACATTCAAAAAGTCACCACTTTCTATAAATTATGTATAAAAACCAACAAGATGCTGCTTTAACAAATACGTATGAAGTTAGATTGAGGGCTTCAATGGTCCCATATTGTTTGCCATTTCAGCAACTTCATCTAAGTCTTGCCTATTGTTACAGTCTGTTTTTCACTTTTTCAGCTGAAAATGGTGCAGAGACGGTTCATTTCACTTTGACTGTATAACGTCTGGCTTTAGTGCTGTTATAAACAGGCTGTTTTGAGCTGCTGTTCATCATCAGTTTCAGCAGGATGATTTTTGGTTAGTTAGGTGTCACATAGCTAGTATTAGGGAGCCTTTAGTTTACACCAGCGAGTTTATAACCACAAAACACGATAAAAAGATTTTCAATATACAGGGCTTTTTAAGATTAAAAAAAAAATGTGAAAAAAGCAAGATGGGCAAGAACAGGGAGGTTACAACCCTGCTAGTAAGACCAAAGGTTCAGGGGTGAAAGGTTATAAACACAACAAGAGGTTCGATCCCAGCTGACTTGGGGAGAAGGCAGAGTTCACCCTGAACAGGTGACAGTCTATCACAGGGCTACACATAGAGACAAACTATCACACTCACATTCACACCTACTAGAGTTACCAATTAATCTCTGTGGATGTCCACATCTACTCTATAAAGTCAGTAGTGCACATGTGCAGAATGCACAGGCATCAACTTACTGCGAATCCTTCCAGTGGACTGAACTAATACTACAACTCCTAATCCACGGTGTCCACAGCTGTCTGCATGCATGTCTCCCAAGGAGGTATAATCAAAGTTTGTTAGGAAATGACAGAATTTATGTAACAAGGACTCCTGTGGACCTCTGAGTACCTGGTACAATCTTGGCTGTGTGATGATGGCAGCTTTATAAATGAACTTGTTTCACAGAGCAGAGTGCTAGGTCAATATATAATTGAGGGACTTTGGAAGTCCATGGGATATATCTTGCATATATTTTTATTAAAAGTTGAAAAAAACTAATGTTTTTATGTTCATTATGATCATATCTTTACAAATTCCATCATTATTTATTATGGAAACAATCACTTAATAAAAAATGACTGGATATCACTAAAATGTCAACTAAATAACGGTCTGAATTTAATAATAACTACCTTCTGATTATCTAAACAATAATAAAATGAGCTGATTCAAAAATAGTTTTGATTGTGATCTTTCATTAAGTTGAGATAATCATAACAGATATTTCTTTTTTGGCAATGTACCAAATTTCATATGGAAAATAACAAATCATATCTGTGTCCGAGAAATCACTTTCCACTAAGTTCCCCATTACAAAAACACCTCTCAAGGAAGTGTGTTAATTCCAGATCACATGACCTGCTCCACATGATGTCATTTCCTTCTGAAGAAAACACTGGCTTTCTTAGTTATTTAATATAAAGTAGTGTCTGAGTCAAGTGTGGATTTATCACATGTCAACAGGTTTACGACAGTCTCTCTATAAAAAACTTTCAATTTCAATTTTATTCAATTGTATATAAAATGTTTAGAAGAATCTTACTGTAAAAATACCATGTGGTGTTTGGTTATAGGCGGCCATGTTGATTTTAGGCCTGAAAACAGCAAAAATGTCAACTATGATACCTGTCAACTATGTTACAAAAAGTGTGCAATTATATACTGAACCGTCTAAACATCACGTCATTTCAGAAACACACTGCAATGTGGAACAAACTGCTTCAGTGCAGAAGCCTGTAATTTCTCTACCTTCAACACGTGGACCAATACCTGTTCCTAACAAGGTAACACACACACTTCTACAGGTGAGTGGACAGACAGGAAGGGAGGGTTTAAACTAAAACTGTCCACCCATTTCTCTGCACTGATTACATGGAGACACACCTGCCTCCATTCCTCCCCCACTCCCCCACACATTAACAAAAAAAGAGCAAAAAGGGTCATCTTTTCCACCCGAGCCATCTCACTCCTAATCCTTGCACAGAGATTTACATAGTGAGGGGGGAGGCGGAGTCTCCACGGTGAGGGCGTCCCTCAGGTACTCTCACCCCAGGACCAAATTGGGGTCTCTGGAGCCTGACAGTCCTAAAGGAGAACTGTTCTTCGTTATTCTAATTTGTAAGGTTTTAACCCTCGTGTTGTCCTGCGGGTCAAAATTGACCCGGTTTAAAAGTTTGAAAATGTGGAAAAAATATATATATTTCCACAGAGAAATTTCTGATGTCCACATTTTCAACATTTTTGGGAAATCTCTGAACATCTTTTGATGGAAAAAAAGAAATGTTAAAAATGGTTCTTAAGAACATTCAGAAAAAAATCAACCAAAATCCAGCAAATTTGGCTGGATTTTGGTTGATTTTTTTTCTGAATGTTCTTAAAGAAAATATTTGAAGTTTTACTGATATATATGTAATCACTTTAGACATTTTTAGGATTTTTTTGGAAGATTTTTACTCATTTTTTTGAAAATATTTACAAGAATTTTCTTGCCAAATTTGGGGGATTTTTTTTTTGAAATAAAACTTTTAAGGGAAACTTTTAAGGAATTATTGGAATTTCCTTCCTGAAGGTTTTGCAAATTTTCAGAAATTTGGGAATTTTTTTTGCAGATTTTTTGAGGGTTAATTGGAACCATTTCCAAATACTTTCTTGCATCCTGTTTTTAATCCAAACAGCATGGACAACATCAGGCCAAAATCAGTTAATATTCACAAAAGACTCAAAAAGCCTGGCATCTGGGACAGAGGGCTGAACTGTAAAATGTGTTTTCATCAGTAAGGGACAAATCAGATAGAATCAGCTTCTTGCTTTGCTTCCCGAATTTAAAAATATAAAACTTAGTGGAAATGGAAACCTTTAAATTTACCTGTAGTTCCATCAATAGTATATCTATATAAGAAAGTATACGATTTTCATGCTGAAATAATTGAATTAAAGTGCTTAAAGCTTCAATAACGTGTAGACTGTCCTATCCTAATGAGATCCGATTCATGTACTCACTGTAAGCAGCCATCTAGTCTGGTAAAAGCCTGAGATGTGACACAGTAAAACCCGAGTGGCTCCACTGGCGACGCTCTCTGGAAAGCAGATGTCCCAAAGTGGAGGCTTAATGTGTTGAGGGTCTGTCTCTTGTTTGGTTGCACTTCATGAGGACTGGCAGAATAAAGATGTTTGTTTTCGAAGCGTCTAAACAGTGTGAAAACAAACACAACTGGATGAAGCACATTCATAAATGATCCAGAATCAAAATGTGTGGTTGTTGGTGTGACTGGAAGCAATTCATTTTAGCAGAAAAGTCAAAATGTTAGAAAATGATATCCACATGAAGGACACTAAGCACAGCAACCAAACTTAGAAAGTTATTTTCAAATTAGACAGAAGAGTAGTGTTACAGTTTAACACATCAACCAGATGTTGTTTCATAAATATAAAGAATATCATAAACGGCAAGGAGTTTATAAACAGTCCCTCCTTTTCTTTTTACTCATTTTTGATTCTGTTCTTAACATACTTATCATCATGTGTTTCAGACCTGATTTCACAACCTGCTGTGTGTGTGTGCGTGCGTGTGACAGATGTTGCCAGAGTGACGAACGTCAGGGTGACTCAGCATCGGCCCATTAAAGGATTAGACAGCATTCTGCTACCCCACACATGAAAGCCTCATCAGACTGTCTTGTCTGCTCCAGTACGTTGTCTTTCTTGTCCTACATTGTTTAATGAAGCGGCTGACATGAAGTCAGTCCAAGGCGAATGGTAGCACAATTAGCTCAATTACATTCACACTGTGAAATAAATAAAAACAATGACACTGTAAGTCAGGGGTGACAAACATGTGGCCTGCAGGCCAAAAACAACCCTCCAGATTGTCAAATCCGGCCCATGGGACGACTTTGTAAAGTGTAAAAATTCCAGAGAAGACATTAACTGCAGATTGTAAATTTGTAAAACTATACATTTAAAATAATCCCTAGACCATGACCAGTTGTTTTGATCATAAAGTAAAATACTAGATTGTTCATTGTTCTTTTGTGTCTCATTTTTGTCATATTTTGTCTTGTTTTTTGTCTGACTTTTGTTGTTTGTATGCATCCGGCAACACGTCAAACTTACACACTCATTTGGAAAGGCACCATCCAAGCGTAACTATCCCCCCTGCTAGGAAAAAAACAGCGCACTGTGAAAACAATGCTCCCGACATCATTTCATCAAACTCTGCCTAGCAATTCAGAACGGGCTAAAGCAGTAACAAAGTCCATTGGTGTTTTCATAGCAGCAGATCTACGGCCATACTCCGTTGTTGAGAACCGAGGTTTTAATAATAAAAACTAATAAAAACGGTGGCACGCTATCATTAAAATGTGTGACTCAACTAAAGCAAAGGCCACAGACTGTCACACCGGCAGTCAGTCAACTGCCAGACCTACAGTCTTCCAGCCTAAAGATGGGCCGTTTCAATTCCTGAGAGAATTGTTGTTTGGAGGGGATTAATCAAGTTCGGCCTCTTTGCTGATCAGTTGTTGTTCCAGCTTCTGTCTCTTGGTCCTCTCATAGTTGAGCTTTGGTCAAACGTTGCACTTGTTGTTCCAGCGCCTCTGTGATGGCCCTCTCATGGCTCAGCCTCTCGTTCACATTTTGGAGCTCTTCATTCAGCTGTTTGACCACATCCCTCTCCTGTCGAAGGTCCATGGTCACATTTCGTAGTGCCTTTTCCTGCTCCTTTGATTCGTGCCTCACATTGTCAAGCTGTTTGGATACATACTCTACCTGTTTGAGGGCCCTGTCGTGTTCAGTCAACACTGTATCTATAAGATTCACAAGCCCTGCGGACCTTTCCACATTAAGAGCACAGTGTTCAGAGACCTCTCTCACCTTTTCATAATGAAGGATGATGGCTCTATTGAGCTCACTGATCTTCTCCTCCTGATCGACATGTTGCTTTTGGGCCATTTGGAGCTGCTCCTGCTGCTTCTCAATCTGTCTGGTGAGTGCCCTCTTTGTTCCAAAACTGAACCACTTGAAGGGATTCAGGAGTGCCAGGTGCTGCATTGTTAATTACGTTGTTTATCCTACCTGAAGATAAAGCGACTCAAATAACTCTAATAGTGCCAAGTGTACCTCTAAATCGGCAGCTGGCCATTTAAAAACTTTCTAGCATCACCAGTGTCACCTATGATGTCATAAACAAGTGAGTGACATCACAGAAGTGAAATCTTACCAAAGAAAAATAAAATGCAGTCCACAAACTTAATATGAAACCACAATGGCAAAAACATTTGATGAAACAGCTCTCCATTCATTAAAAAAGAAACTCGGTCCTCAGAACACCAAACTTCGTCACACAACTTGAGCTAATGTTGACTGGCTATTTAAGCTAGCGCAATTTAACAAACACAAACCGGAAAATTCACAAAGAAATGTGCGTTAACTTCAAATAAACTTTATCTGCAGTTAAAGAGACCTAAGCAGAGACTTACCTATTCACTGAAATCACAAAGAAGATTTTAAAAGTAGACCAAATGTCGCTGAGGAGCTTCAGAAAACCGTTGGTCGCCGCTGAAGACGAGTGCGGGCAATGCGCGGGTCCGTGAGGCCCCCGGCGTGCACGCCAATCATCTGCGAGCGCGCAATTGGGCTTCAGATACACACTCTTCACATAACATAAATAAACAAGCCCGGTTGTTTGTTTGTTTACATTTCCACGCCGAATTAGTCATTAATGGTTTCTTTTTGTTGTGTTCCATTTGACCCACGGACTAATATCAGTGAATGGCCGAAACACTAAAGATCTCTTAAAATCCTGATATTTTTGAGGCGAGTTCTGAACCGTTCCTGTTCTCTGTAATCTGCTGCACAGTACCTAGAAGTATTCATAGGAAAATCATCTAATTATCAAGAAGCGTGCATCGGGTTTTCGCAATTATGACCAGCACCATGTAAACATCCAGCCGAGGACAATAAACGAGGCTCGACTGAAAACACGCTGCGCCAACACGGGGAGCGTTCCGGAAATCGCCCAAGAATTATCATGTTTTTAACTTTTCTGTATTTTTGCTGTAATTCAGTGAAAGATGTTAGCGCAGACATTGGATTACAGCAAATAAGAATTGTTAATATATAATTCGGCGTACTTTATTTTAAAAAATGTAAACATCTCGACTAAGAAACGAGTCTCAGTTTGCGGCATTGTATCATGTACTGGGACAGGATTTGGAACGCTTCAGAAGTCGCTCAAGAATTATCGGGATTATTAGGATATCTTTAGTCTTTAAGCACTTCACTGATAAATATCAGTACATACTATGGCACAACACGAAAACAAAGGGCTAAACGCTAATTCGGCTTGATTAATTGCTCAAAATGTCAACAAACATAAAACAGGGCTTGTCTATTTGCTGTTGTAGGCAATACATTACAGGTAGCATAATTATAAGGTGTTCATTCATCCATCAGTCTGTAGGTTAGATTTGACAGTTTATATCACACACTGTTTTTAAGCTTCTTGGTGTGCTCACTCAAGCATTAATAATTAACATGATTTTACGAGTTATTGTCTGCAATTTAGCGACACAGGAAAAAGCTGTAAAATAACAGTAAATTGTTATGTTATTTATTTACAGTTTAAAATATAGCTTTGATTGCCAAACAGATTTACACCCACGCTTAGACTGAATATTTATGCTGGTTTCTCTTTATCAAACCAGCTGAACCAATAACTATGGACATGAAAAGCAGTTTTAAAGTGATATCCCATAAATACATCTGTCATGGTTACTGCAGGTCATTTCAGTCCTCATCACCTTTATTGTCAGGATGCCGTGCAACCCAGAAGACTGTTGGTGTTGGACAATTCTGGAAAACTCTGGATTATGTTCAATAATTCTAAAATCCATTCTTCCTTCACTATCTCTGCTATGCTCAGGTTAAGGTGGGGAAACGCTGTGGTTACCATCATTGCATGACTCACGCTGGAGCCATCCCTCTTTCCACCTTTCTGCAGAAGGCCATAAGTCACGAGGTGCAGAATTCTCCCAATATGGACATAATTCCTCTGAATACTGAAGCTGCACTGTGAGACAGTAAAGACGGATAAAAGTCAGGTGAAGGCGAGGGAAGGGAGTGTAAGGGTGAGTCAGTGAGATTATACGGGGGAGGAAGGATGGGAGATGGAAGTCTGTAATTGGTTGCCTGGAGAGGATTAACCTGTCTGCTTCCAGCCTCTCCCCTTCTATCTTAAACAATATACTATATACCTGGGTTTCCATGGCAACTGCCCTCTTTAGCATCCTGTCTCAGCCCGTCCTACTTGTCGAGCCGTCATATTAAAACACAGTGAAGTCATCCAGTCTCTCCCCATAATGTAAATGATTAATTACGCATCTGATTGCATTCCCAGGCAGGACGTTGTGTTTTATTGTCTACCTGGTCAGGTAAGTGGAACAGCAGCTAGCGTACGCCACATTAGCCTCTACGCTTCCTGACTCCTTCACAGCAAACACTATAATTAAAAGACAGGGAAGGGCATCCCCCTTTTCCTTTAATCTTTGGATTTAACTTTGATTGACGCTTTGAGGCTCCATACCACACACACACACAGAGCGCACATGTGCACGTTTCACAACACACACACACACACACACACACACACACACACACACAGGCACACACACACACACACACACACACGCACACACACGCACACACACACGCACACACACACACGCACGCACACACACACACACACACACACACACACACACACACACACTCCCAACCTCAGATGTAGCCGCGAGGCAAGCAGATACTGGTTTGTGTGAGAAACCACAGCCAGCCAGACGCACAAGAAGCACAAACACTCGGAGAGAGCGTTTCGCGAGGTTCCCACCATACGGCTGTGTGACAACACACAATAGGACAGGAAATAACACCCAGACTACACACACCTTCATCCTGCATTCTGTCTGAACAAACTCTTTAGAGAATAATAAGATTAATGGATGGATGGTTTGCTCAATAACAACAGCGAAATGTTTGACAGAAGTGCTGCCAAAGTATGGGGATACAGACTCATTTGCACACATTGTGAGTGAGTAATTGCAGGCTCCGGCATATGATCAGATTGGAATCCGAGTTACATTCATGTGATCATTACTAAAATGACAATTGCATACTTTATTGTTTGACGTCTCTTATCTTGAAATGTTGTGATGGTCTGATTAACTTGATGGATGATGCATTCAATGATTTTTAGAGCGGTTTTCCTTTTGCACATTTTGCTCTGAGACTTTGCCCTCAAAGTTTATGTAGAATACTGTGCTCAATATTCTGCCTGTTTATCCAAAATATTACCATTTTGAAATAGATCTGCCTTGAAACCATGTTAGAAGGCCTCCTGTGCTTAACCATAACCAACGTCATGTCGAATAAACCTTTACAGGACTCCAGTTAATGCATTAGCTTCTTCTGTTGTGCTAATGGCAGCAGCTAAAGCTACGCGGTGGCGATTGACGGCAACCCACCCATGAACCTCCTGACTGATGTTGGATCAACTAAAGAGGCTGCTGATGATCCATGAAAGTCGGGCTTACCAGAACGAGTCTGAGTCATACCTGATGGTGATTTTCTCTTTTCTGCTGAGCAACATGTTCAGTTCTACACACCTGAAGGAGTGTGAAAGAAGACAGACGTAGGAAAAAGACAGAAATGACAGAGAGAAGGCAGAACTTTGAAGCACAGAGATCAGTTTTTAGGGGTTAAATCAACAACTTTGAATGCCAGTTTGGTTGTTTATGCATGATTATGTGTTCCTGTACATACGATTGGTGCACAAACGGATGTGTACATGAAGGAATTTATGCTTAGTAGGGGGTACAGTCTGTTGGTTTTGCATGTTACCGTAGTTCTTTAATGCTTATTATTTCAAAAGACATTTCTACGACAGAATATGGGGTCATTGAGGACACCATGTCTCTTCATTTTGCAATGTTTGATCAACCTTTACATCACATATCATGCCGCCGGTAACCAGGAAATGCGCAATATCAGTCAAAGCATACAACAGTAAGAACGTGGCCTTGCATTTGTTCATTGAGTTATAGTTCCTGATGCATAAAAGCCATTAGTTGTGTTCCTCTGAATGGGCCCAATTCATGGCAAATCTCATCAAAGTCCAGATGCTTATGATATTATGAGGATTCTGAGCTGAAATCACAAGCATTTCCTCAGTGCTAAATTCACTTGCAAAGTACAATTTGATCCACTGCAGGCACGATGCAAGCAGCAGTGTGAGCAATGGGACGAGGTGGATCAAATCCTACAAAAGGAAGCCATGTGGTTCCTTGACTTTTTCTTGTAAATTTTGAGCTTTAATATCAGAAGAATTCAGAATCTTGTCTTGCACATTCATGACTTCATATCTTGAATTTCCCTCGGGATTAATAACGTATCTGTCTGTCTATCTATCTATCCATAGTCTATCCATCTATCCATCTACAGTCTATCCATCTATCTCTCATCTATCTATAGTCGATCTATCCATCGATCTACAGTTTATCTGTCCATCTATCTATCCGTAGTCTATCTATCTGTAGTCTATCTATCCATCTATCTACAGTCCATCTATCCATCTATCCATCCATCCATCTCCTCAGGGAATATTCAAGTTTATTGTTTTTGAAAATTTACAACTTTAATCTTGGAAATTCCACTTTCTGCCATGACATGATCCCATCTGATCAGTAAAAAGCCCTGTGAATGGCTTAAAATCTCTAAGACTTTCCAAAGCCTAAAAAAGGAGCCAAAAAGAGGTGATGTCTAAAATTACAATATGCTTAAAGCACATTTTTTGCCCACTAATGCCAAACAAGTCCTGCTTTCTCCAGCTTTAATACATGTATAGTAACTTTTTTCTTTTACACACACATGCACGTGGATCAGAGAAGTCGCTAAGAATTATTTAAGTGAAAATGATCTAATAGTTGGTGCAGTTTCAGTTAATCCTCGCTTTCTTTTATTCTATTTCAGTCTCATTCGGTCACTGTATTTTTACAGGCAGGAAATCTACACAAACAAGCATGCAAATAAAGCTCTAGAACAAAGAATAAAATCAAATAAAAGGATGTTTGTGGCTGATGCTCAATGAAGCTGCCACACAGTGTTAGAGCCTGAGCTGAGACACACAGCAGAGCCACATACCTCATCACAGAGCCGAGGATTATGCTTTTTAAACATCTATCTCTTCTTCTCCTGCGTCCCTCTTTTTCTCTCTCCTGTCTTCAGGAGGACGGGATAAACAAACTGATGCACATCCAGACCTTAAACCATTATCTGAATCCTCATCTGTCTCCTGTGTGTGTTGACAGATATTACAAATTACTAAGTTTGTGTGTTATTTTGCTTGGCTGTTTACGGTTTGGTTTTCCTGTGTATAAACAGACGTGGTTCACATCACCGAGGGCAGTCGGTGGTTTTAAGTCTTCATTCATGAGCCGCTGCCTGGAAGGTTGTGTGTTGTTGTCTGTGGTGTTGCAGCCAATCTAAGAACCAGACCAAACAACTATCAGTCTGAACAATAGTCAGTTGGTCAACATGGTCTGAACTGATGCTCTGAGTTCGGTGATCATCTGAGGTGGATCTTCCCAACAGATCAGTCAGTACAAATTCATGCTGTACTGAACTTTATTTCAAATACTAGTTAAGACTCCAGCTGTCAATACAGGCAAATTATGGCACAATTTTGGGAGCTAAATGTGTGTAAAGTTTTAAAACAATCCTATTCTGCATTGCGTGAGACATAAATTCAGCTTGTATTTCCATCATCCCATTTCATTTTTATATCCTGCAACCACAACAGGAAAAGCATCTTAAGCTGTTTTCACTCATCAGCGTGTTGAAGTGACGGCATTCTGTCATTCAGACTTATGTCACTTTACGTTTATGTTCCTTATGGCTTCATTCAGACATTTCCACTGCACACGGGATTGGACAGTACTTTAATAAATGTAAAACCCATAAAAATGCACTATTAATAAACAAAAGACTAAATCTAAACCAACAGCAGTGTTTTAAACTGTCTAAGTAGCTAATAGTCTTTATTTATGATCCACTCCAGACTGAAAATACTGTCAGTGTGTGATGATAATCTAACTACTACTTCACGAGCAGAAAAATAAAAATATCCCAACAGCTGTGAAGGAGCTCGTGACTGAACCGAAGGGACGGCTTCTACGTAACAAAGGATTTAACTGTAGCATATAAACTGAGATTCTGACTTATCCTTTTCTCATTGTTAGTTGTAATTCATTAGTAATTAAGAATCTTACTTCTGTTTCATTCAACTGTTTCTCTTTGGAGACACCCATATGAATCCTGCTGCTGTTTGATGCAGGTATTTAATAAACTCAGAAGAAATACTCCTACAAACTGAACTTGAGTCCCTGTTAATGTTTTATGAAAACCTGAATTACATTTATTAGTGGTGATTTTCATTAATGTGACCTGTTGACTAGGTCTTCATGGAGGTAAAGTTTTATTTTAGGGATATTTCAGTTTGTAATAGGTGTGAAATTGTAGAGCAAAGTGAATGAGGAGGGGGAGTTTGGCACACAAAACGAAAAGTCTTCCTTAAACTGCTTTACACAACTAAAAGTACTGTCACTTGTGTGTGTGTGTACACATTAATGCAATGGCAGTTCAGATTTGTGCCGTGTTGAAACATTACCAGGGTCAATATATACTTGAGGGATTTTTGAAGTCCATGGGATATATCTCTTTAAACATTAAACATCTCTTTAAAAAGTAAAAAAAAAAAAAAAAAAAAAAAAACTAATGTTTTTTATGTTCATTATGATCATATCTTTACAAATTCCATCATTATTTGTTATGGAAGCAATCACTTGTTAATAAAAAACGACTGGATATCACTAAAATGTCAACTAAATAACCATCCAAATTTAATAACAACCACCTTCTAATTAGCCAAACAATAATAAAATGAGCTTATTCCAGAAATTGTTTTGTGTTCTTTTTATTAAGTTGAGATAATCAGGACAGATATTTCTTTTTTGGCAATATATCAAATTTTATATGGAAATAACAAATTGTATCTGTGTCCAAGAAATCACTTTCCACTAAGTTTCCCATTACAAAAACACCTCTCCAGGAAGTGTGTTAATTCCAGATCACATGACCTGCTCCACATGATGTCATTTCCTCCTGAAGAAAAGACTGGCAAGACTCCAAGGCTTTCTGAGTTATTTAATATAAAGTAATGTGTGAGTCAAGTGTGGATTTATGGCATGTCAACAGGTTTACTATAATATCTTTAGAAATAACTTTCAATTTCAATTTTACTTAATTGTACATATAATATTTTAGAAGAATCTTTCTCTAAAAATGCCATGTGGTGTTTGGTTATAGATGGCCATGTTGTTGATTTTATGCCTGAAAACAGCAAAAATATCAACTATGATACCTGTCAACTAGGTTACAAAAAGTCCTGCAATTATCTATTGACCCACCAGGTCTGACCTAGCAAGATCGACTTTTTGGGCAAAAGTGACTAGAGTGCTCATTCAAACATGAAGCCAATATTTTCAGATGCTCTGGAGGGTTTATCAAGTGAAAAATAAAGATTTGTTTATAGCCTACATCTTTTTTTTGTAGTTATGTCTATTATTATTGCTTATGGTAACATTTCACTCACCAAGATAATTGCTGGGGTACGAGGGGATGTGGTAACATCATAATTAGTCCAACAGAACAACAAGCAGTCAAATGATCAATGTATCTGCCAGCAACAAAACAAAAACCCAATGACACTTAAACAAGAAAGCAGGCAAGCAAACAGTTATCACACCAGATGTCAACCAACAATCCAACCAACCAGTCATCCACAGCAAGTGGAAACATAGCAGGAGTCCCGCAAACAGTCAATCAGCTCAGCAGACAACAAACCAGCCGCAGACCAAACCATCAATCAGACCGTCACTTGTCAACTCCCCGACCAAACAGCCGTCTGCCGTAGAGGCAACCGCACCAGGCAGCCACACCTTGGGGTTTGGCAGTGTGCAATGTGTGGCTTTAAGACAATCCACCGGACTGTGTTTGTCATTACAGCGCCACAGCGTACAATCAAATGATGAAGATTAACGACATGCAGACCCAAGAGATTATGTCTTTGTTTACCCCAGAAAAAGGGCCAGCAGTGCAGAACTAAGCTGAGCCCAAACAGCAGATCAGTGACTGTGCAGAATAACTGCTGGGGAGACCTTTTACCTACGGCTAAAATCAAACCTACATCGTACAGGATGAACACTGACTTGGTTCACCAGGTAGGACGGATACAGGAATCTGTCACTGTAGCAGGAATGGACACAACATAAGTATAAGTGGGCTGAATATGATGCCATCAAAGATTGTTAACCATTACTATATGGCTGCAGTTTGTTTTAATTACTGATTATTATAGTAATTTTCAATTCATATGATGATTCTATAATTGAATTAATAGTTTGGTCTGCAGAATGTTAGCAAATAGCTTCCATAGCCCATGCAGATTTCTTTAACTGTCTCTTTTTGTCCAAACAATAGTCTAAATCAGATATTCAGCCTACTATTATGCAACACGAATAAGTTGATTGCAGCGACTTTTACTTAAAATTTACTAAAACAATTTGTGA
This sequence comes from Amphiprion ocellaris, assembly GCF_022539595.1. Classification (NCBI taxonomy): domain Eukaryota; kingdom Metazoa; phylum Chordata; class Actinopteri; family Pomacentridae; genus Amphiprion; species Amphiprion ocellaris. The sequence continues at coordinate 3,700,901 of NC_072779.1, forward strand.
ATTATCAAAATTTCACCCCCAGTCTTATGTTGACCAACAAATTGGTTCACTAAACCTTGAAGCAATTAAGATTTGTACAGAAAAACACAACAAATCCAGAGTTTTATTTGGAGTCCCTTTGAGCAAGCACTCTGCAGCAGTAAGGAGAAAAAAAATCCCCTTTACCAAGAAAGACAAACCTCTGGTAGAACCAGGCTTGGGGAAGGCAGACTTCCTCAACTGGTTGGGGTGAGGGTGAAGGTATTTTCAGCAACAAATAGGAATCATGTTTGCATTTGAATCAAAAACTACTGAAAAAAAGACACCTTATTAGTGTTTAAGCTGCAGATCCCCCAGTCAAAACCAGTGACTCACCGGGAGATTCTGGGAAATAATAAGTTGATTTACAAAGAAGACAGACGTACAGTATATACAGTATAAAGCTTTAGTTTGTTGCAGCATTTTGTCCATCCCTCTTTGTACCTCAGCTATGGAAATGTTTCATGTTTTTTGGAAATTTTAGGTTTAAAGTATATACAGCATTTCTCATATAAATTACTGTCAGTAGCCTATCATTATGTGTTTTAAGGCTTGAGGAATTTTTAATTTGTGTTCGTCATAAGTAGTTGTTGTTTATTGTAAAATACCAAATTTTAACCAAAGTTTAAAATCCCCGTTTGTGTTGTTAATCATGTAAATAAAAATGCTCTGTAACCAAAAATGAAAATAATTTTTGCAATTTTAAACATTCTGTTCATTTGCAGTCATTTAAACTTTTACACAACTAGAAAACTGCATAATCTTGTGTATTTCTAACATGTTTATACTTGAAGTTAAACAAAAAAAAAAGACTGTATGAGCATGGGGTTTTTGATTAGCAACATTTTGTGCCAGAGGAAATCAAGGAACAGATCAGTGGTAAGTTGCCAAATTATCATGTACGCACTCATGTGTTGTTAACAGATCTGGGAATCAAACCTCTGAACCTGTCAGTGTCTATGTTTAGAACTAGAGGGTTTACAGCTACAGCAAAAAAAAGTAAGATATTATCTGCATTATAAGAGCCTGCCTCGGTTCTGAACTGAGAAAGCCTCTTGGATAAGAGGTGAAACGACTCCTCTAAGCCTTAAAAGAGAAGTCCAGTTACTTTTTACTGAGGCTCCAAGGATTGCCACAACCTGGATGACTGAGAATCTACACAGACATATCATCTACACTGGTACACCTCTGTAAAGCAACCCGACAAATTGGTTTAATTGCCAAAAGGGGGTACGATAAAGGCCCAGACAGTCACATCAAAAACCGTCAGTTGCTACAGAATCTCCCCTCAGATGATGACTCACTCATCTTTCAGTGGTTGCAGCTGATCCGAACACTGTAAGATCATCATCAATTTATCACAGCCATCTAATGAGAGCGTGTTCTGCTTGAGGAGCTTCTGGAAAGCCAGGCGTGACTGCCAGAGTCTGACAGAGAAAATAAACACCTCCTGTGTGCTCTCTCATGCCTGGTTAACACCACTGACAACACGCTGCATTTCACACAATCATCAGATAGTGGTGTCTCACAGCAGATGTGGAGTCCAGCGAAGCGTGAGGTGCCGTCTTTTGATGGGAGAGCTGACGATGCGCTGCTCTCCTGCTCTGTCAGTGGGTGAGGTGAGGTTTTGTCGGCACGGCTGCTGTTTTGATCAACCGTTAACTGCGTCGCGTGTCTCTCTGGTTATGTTTGGTGTCATGTTTTATGGAAAGACAGGGCTGTGTGAGGTCTGATCATGATAAAGGCAGGATGAGCAAGTCTTTATGTCATGTCCTGTGATGACATATCTAAATAAACATACAGCCCAAACACCTACGGTAACATTCCTGCATCATCATGGCAACGCCTGCACATTTACAGAAATTAACACGTCATTTGACTACATGTTAACAAAACATGTATTTGTTACCATTCTATCATGCAAACCTAATCAGCTCAGAGTTTGTCTTCTTCAAAACCATCAATATTTGTTTTATTTATATTCCTCTGATCATTTTTTTTCAGGAGTTGTTGGTGTTATCTCTTGCAACTTCTATATTTGCCCATTGTGTACTTAGAACAGAGGCTGGGTGTTTATGTATTTTGCAAACATCTGGTCATATAGAACATCTGGTGGTGCAGATGAGAACTAATAGAGCCTCTTTAGTTGCTACTCGACCACAGAAATATTAAAAAGCAGGAGCACCCTCAAAATTTTAAAGTTTCATTGCAGGTTTTGTTAAATATAGAACTTAGGAAATGTAAAGAAATAGCAAAGCCAATGAAAACAGCTTTCTGTAATATCTTGAAAGGTTATGTGCTCTGAGACAGAAACAAATTATGCCAAAAACTGCAGTTCCTCAAATGGCCACTTGAAGCTGACTCCAAAGGTGAGTCAATCCCCATAGACCCCATTGTTAAAATATCCAACTTTACAGCAGAAATAAACATGTTTACAGCTTGGTAGAAATAATAGTTATGTTCTCAATAGCTAATTTCACCACTCATGACAACTGTGCAGTGGTTATTTTTTATATATAACATCTAGTTAAATTGTATTAAAGCTCAAAGTTATGCACAATGAAGGGTGTGGCAGGTCAGGACCATCATAGGACAACTGATGGCCCAAAGAGAGTGCATGGCCCACCTTTGCTCCTCTAATGCTCCACCTCTATTTTCAGCAACAAATATGGCTCCTGTTAGGTTGAAAAACATTAGAAAGAGAAAGAGACCTATGTGTAAGGTCAAGGAGGTTTTGTCCATCTTCACAAACAGTCTATTGACCAAACACAAGCTCCAGTCTACTGCATGAAAGTGCCATGCACAACAGGCCCGTCCACCCACCCCAACCTCCATACCTTCCATAAATCACTCCCTGAAATGGCCCTGAATATTGGCACTGGATGTACATCATGAAGTGATGACACTGTCTTGCATTATTCGTGTTGAGAGACACGGGAGGAAAATCATATAATAAAAGCACCGTATCAAAAGCAACTTTCCAGATCAATGGTTATTACCAAAGAGGCAGGTCCTGTTGAGCTTCATGTCAGCTCTGTCTCCAAATATACAAATAAATTGCATTCTCAATTACACCTTGGGAAAGTGTATTTTCTCCCAGAGTACTTTTGCTTGTACCATATTGGAACATTTGTAATCAATGTATATTTGCCATGTATTGTATTGTTCTTCAACTGTGGCTCCTTTTTTTTTTAGCAAACCAGCATCATCATATCTTAAATGGGACCCCTGTGGAAACCCAGAAAATGAAGGGCCTCTTTGGAAGTCTGTAAATCATTGCTTCTAAAAATTTTACTGTTTGCTTCATAGCTAAATAATGCTGCGAGTTGGAAGCTTTTGACAGTGATATAGTTCTTGTGTGTGAGTAATATTGGCAGTTATTTCTCCTGTTATTATTATTAACACTGAATCAAGGTGTAAATGTATGCCTCAGTGGGTAGAGCATGGTGCTATGAAAATAAACATGTAATTCTAAGGTTCGATGTGAACACAAGAGCTCGTCAAAAGTTAAATAAAACGTCTTTAAACACGACGTGCTAACCTCTCCCCTGGTTCCTCCTGGAGGCCCTGCCCTGTTTGATGTTCTGGATGAGAGGTAGTGTTTGTTAATGCTGCACCACAGTCAGAGACCCACCAGGTCAGTGCTGCTGCAGGTTGGGTCATGTCTGACTAGCTGTGGGTGGGAAGCATCACTGGAGAAATACCAGCAGAGAGAAGGAGAATCTGAAGAAAGAAAGAAAAACAGTGTTGTGCACCTTTTCTGTCAGTTTGTGTTACATCTGTGGCATCAACCAAACACGTTGATACCATGTCTGCTGCTAATACTTCTACTACTGTCTACTAACATTCTTGACCTGGTTCTATCTGAGGTTTGCTCTTGTTCAAAGGGAGTTTTTATCTTCCCACCAACTGTTTGCTCAAAGGGACCTTGACCTTACCATGCAAAGTTCCCAAAGATGCCTTATGTTCTAAATTGGTGGAATGTAAATAGAATTGAATCAAATTGGTGTAAGTTTAAAGAACTGCTCTACTGAAAATCTAGTTTCCTTGTTACCTTTGTTAACATGTCCAAATTGTGTTTTTATAAGCTTGAAGACACTTCCCAGGCTCATTTCCACCCTGAAACTATAGCATGCTGCAAATTTTCCTGAAATGTATAGTTTCATGTTTTCCAGTAAACTGGAAGTGCAACTCATGTTGTATTGAATTCTTAATCTGCTTCCTAAATAACCAAAACAGCAAATTAGCCCAAATTCAAGCTCAGAAAAAGAAAATCCTAAACTGTAATAAACAGTATAAATACATCATAGTGGGGATAAAATGAGAAGACAGTCATCCTGCACTATTAGCAGAAAGTTAAATTTAAGCCCACGTTTATTTCGTGGTGATTATAGATTCTTAAACTTTATTATTATCCACTCATAATTAGTGTGACTACCACTTAGTGCAGTTTGTAAAATCACACAAAGCACAATGAGCAACTTCTCGTGCCGTGGCCTTGTTTGCCCCCTCGTTCTCTACAGTGCAGCTAATCCACAGATACACCACAGATCCCTTTATGCATTCTCCATGAGTGGAGGTCTGCAGCTCTGAGCGCAGCCAGCCTAACTGCCCCTCCGGAGACCAACATAAACAAGGGAGCCTGAGCCTGTCAATTACCCCCAGGAGTCGGCAAACCCGAGCACATCGGATGCCGCTAACACGCACACATGCACGCAGCCGCTGGTGCACGTTGGCAGAGCAGCAGTGGCATCATGGATATGTATGACACATGCAGACAGCTGTGATTTCCCCAGGTAGCTGCTCTAAGCCTGCAGAGGGAGGATTTGTCAGAGGCCTCGTTTAACACAGACGTCAAAATGAGAGCGGTGGGTGGGGGGGGGGCGAGGTCGATTTTTGACAGAGATGTTCATCTCGTGCTGCTTTGATTGACAAGGAGACAGGCTCTCAGTTTAACCTGCCGCATCAGACGGAGCATCTCCTGAATGATCAAGTGGCAGCACAACTCAATTTAAGCGGCTGCTCGCATTCGGGAGGTTTTGTGGGGTCAAAGGGGGTTTTGCATTTGAATTTGCCACAATTTTTTGGTGTGTTGCTGTGAATTTTTGTTAGCACTGTGGCTCTAAGGATGACTGTGTTGGTTGATCCTCTAAGTTTTTATTTTGTGCATCCAGCAGGTCAAATTTCTCACTTATCTATACTATTTACACTGAAAACATACATACTATCCATACTGTTTACAGCTCATGTCATTGTTTATCCCCACCTCTACACGTACAGGTATTTGTAGTATTTTTTTAATTACTAGCAGAACTTCCTCAAGCATATTCGTTGAATTAATCCTTCTTTAGCATATTAATTCAACTTAGTCCAGTGTGAGGAGTTTTTGTGCATTTGTTTTGTAACAGTTTTGACCAGTTAAAGCAGTTTTATCTGATTTGGAATTTAAAAATGTGTATCTGGACAGTTACATATATTTTTCCTTAATAAATTTATGATTTTAACATTTATTTTATTTGAGCTAATTTATTGCAGGCTCTTTTTTTTTAAATTTATGGCTTGTGCAGTTATAGATCGACTAGTAAGATGTTTTATGACTTTTGTTCTTGATTAATGGAAACATTCTTGGAATTTCACTGTCACAATATGAATGCCCCTGTGCATGTACAGGTGGGGTTTATTATCATATAGAGCATCCACAGCTATTACACATTCATGTATGTTCTTTGCTCATACCATTCTGGTTATACTGTCCATTCTGTTCATACTGTGTATACCCATGCTGTATATAATGCACTTTACTGCTGCTTTTGCACTTCCGCTTAGACGTTTAACTGCATTTTGTTGTCTAAGTACTCTGTGCAAAGACAATAAAGTGGAAAAAACACTGGTTCCAAATGCATTGGCAGAAAATTTGATACATTCATAGTTTTTTTTTGTTTTGTTTTTTTTTTTTACCAATTATCTGTGTCAGAGATATGGATAAGAAATTAATATCTGATATATTCAAATTCCAAAGTAGTGCATTACTGGAGTCACAGCACATTTGTCTGAAGGACGGCACTCTATCGCATTCCTGTTGCTAAATTTGGTATTGCATTACACTGTTAAAAAAAAAAGTTTGTGTAACTTATTAAAAATATTACAGCATTTGTCCATTATCACCACAACAGTTAGTGTGTTTAACATTAAATATATGCATTTTTAGCTAAAATTGTGGTAAAGCTGTCATAAATATTAAAGCATATGTCTGTTATTAACACAAAAGTACATCAATTTGACGGGTAACAAACTGTATTTTTTACATGTAATAAATGAAGAAATTGCCATGTTATAAATATTGCAGCATGTTTCCATTATCAGGGCAACAACATGTACATTTAACTGGGAAAATCTGTATTCTTTTCAAGAATTAAATGCAAAAATTACAGTACCGTTATACATATTATGGCATTTTTCCATTAAAAATTGTGCAGGAGTCGGGAAATTTATTTTTTCAAGAGAAAAAAAAATCTAAAAAAAACACTTTTCTCCTGATTAACCTATTTAAAGTGATTCAGTGTTATATAAACTGCTTTAAACTGTTTTAGAGTTTACAGAGTTTTACTGTCATGGTTTGACAGTTTTTTATATTTATGGAGTCACTGACACAAAAAGAACCCTCTCATGCCTTAAAATGCCTTAAATGTAACTCTGCACCAGTGCTAGAGCTCGAGCACACCAGCTCACCAACATCTCTGCTCAAAAACATGCTGCTGTACACTACACAATGGAAACTTGTAATATTGGAGTAATTCAGCCGAACATGATCGAAGCATAAACTAAATCTGAAGACAAATGATGATTCACAAAACCCCACCCTGAACATTCCCAGGATTAGTTCCCAAGATTTGTTCCCTAAGAAAACACAAATGTGTGAGTCTGAAACTTTCTGAAAGTCATTGACTCCCCAGTTCACTAAATATATGTCTTCCAGCACTTAAAACACACCATATGGACACCACATGGTACCACGGTAAGGAACATGGTTTTTTACCATACAAGGTCTTTAATAAAGAGAACAGAAGTAGCATGCTGTGTATGTCTTTCTTATTCGGATACAGATTTGTATAGATATGTGAACATATGAAAGGTTTAATGTTAGCTGACAAACGTGATGCTGTGTGTCAGGTGATGATGTTGAGTAACGGCAAAAGTAAATTGCTTCAGCAAATTCACACAATGTTTTTTGAGTAATATATTGCTTGATTTGAACAACATGTATCATATCATGAAAATGTAATCCAATTTTTTGTCCATCAGTAAAGAAAGTGTCAAGATGGTATTCTACAGCATCTACTGTGTTCATGATGAAGAAAAATCCTCTGAATAGATTGTTGGTGTGGTTTTTTTAAGCACAGGAAGATTATTTGATGTCTAAAACAATGCATATGAGTCTAATACGGTTTGAAATAAAAGTCTGGACTGAATTCTAGGTTAAAGATTGATGAAACATACAGTATTTCAGCATACAGAGCAAAGAATACTAAAATATTGAAGAAAAAATGGCTTTTATGTGTCTGGAAGTTATTTATCTTTCAACAAAATATGCGATATTTTCTTTGCATTCTCTTGCGCTGGTATTTTTTTTAACAAAACAGGTGATGTTTTTAGTTGAAAAAGTTTTTGCAGACAGTTCAAGAAATGCGACTTTGCTCTTCTGAAACTATTTTATTTATTTTTTTTTTTAAAAACACCTCTGGAAGATTTGTCTTTGTGACTTTGTTAAATAGGCAGCCGCTGCCCGGGGGAAACTTTTTGACCTGTTACCTACCAGGCCCAAAGCACTGCTATGTGGAACTCCACCTTAATGAACTCCTCCGACTGTCTGGAGCGTGGGACGCATGAGAAATACCAAAGAGGAAAGCAAACTTAGAGATGTAATCTCCTCTCCTGAACCTGTCTGCTGCTTTTAGGTTACACTTGCAAACAAACGCTGTGTGGAGGAGAAAAAACTCAACCCCTCGGGAGGGGAAGACAACCCAGATAATGATTGGCAGCAGCTTAACAAAGCACCTGTCTGACAAAGACAGATCGACAACACGCACACAAACATGCAAACAAACACCAGAACCTGTCCTGTTCTGTGCCTTCACAAATGAGGCAGAAAGAGAAAAAGTCTTTAACTCGCTGCTGCCCATCCAAATTGGTGCGAGAGGAGGAAAGGCGAGGCAGCGGCGTAGCAAAATGAATGTGGGACATTATGCAGAGGCAAACGGCGAGCGTTTGCTGGATGAGGAGGAGGAGGAGAAGATGTGGTGACATCAGACTTAAAGCCCAGAGATGGGGCTTGTTAGCAGGAAGCTCTATTAGGTTCGCCTCCTGCCCTCTTCTCCATTCTCCTTTGTCCTCCTCACCTCTCCCTGCAGGCCTAAATTGGCCTCCAGAACTCCACCTGACTCCCCTCCCAACCTGCACTGCTCATGTATATGCATCTCAAATCCCCTCTGGACACGGCCAGATAGGCAGGCCAGGCATAGCACTACGTTCACCTAACAAAAGCAATTTGTTACGATAGACCGTTTGGGTCAAGTACCCGCCGTGTTCCCCCTCAATTGTTTTAATCAGGCCAAGGTAGCAGGAGAGAAAGGGCTCTGAGGCACCTAAAGGCACCTTCCCTCCTGGCCATTATCCTCTAGTGGGTGAATCGTGGATGTGGCTGTTAGGAGAGATGGACGTGACAGCTCATCTGTTAGACAAGTCAATTAAAGCAGTTTGGAACTTTTTTAAGGGTGAAGGATGCATATAGACATATATGTTTCCAGGGGAATTAAAGGACAAGTTTGACACCAGACTCATGGAGGTGAATGTCAAGAGGGAAAAACACTTGTTAAACGGAAACTTTGACATTTGTTATGGGAGTTGTTAGAGTTCACTGGACCAGACAAATTATCACACTGCAGAGTAAAGTTTGCACGTTTGTCCTGTGGCTTCTTTAAAGGACTATTACGAACTTTTCAGTGTTTATGCTATTTTGACTATTATCCTTCTGGCAAACTGGCATGTTGACTAAGATAACCATTAATTTATTACAGACATCAAACTAGCAGATCAAATTTCATGGTTCTACCCATGTTTTAAAGCCAAACTTGGCCCGGATTTACTGCACTTTCTGCCTATTCAGCTGCATTGAATTCAGAGTTGACCTGATCTCTGTGGAGAATGAAATGAGTTTCATACAAGAACATTTCCATATTCTTATCCTGAGACTTTTTATCTGCAAAGGTTGTGTTTGAAATCAGAGCAACCAAACTTTCTTAACCGGGTAAACTTTTCAAATATTTAAGTCGGATGAGTGCCGAGTCTGTTCTCACTTCCACCTTGTCACATGCAGCTGTTTTGTCAAGACCCTTTAGCATCATACGTGAATGTCTGTCCAGGCAGAGAGACAACCCTGTCACTGGGGCAGAGGCACAAAAAGAACCAGCCACATTCTGAATGGTTTATGTGTATTTAATATTTGTCCTCCAGCTTTGATTCAGCAGCCAATTTGGAAGCTCCAGAGGCAAATGACATTTCAGACTGTTAGACAGCGAAGCGATGCGAGTGTCTTCCAGCTTGATATGTGTCATTTGCTTGGCTCTTATCCCGATTCAGGTCAAGTGAGGATAAACAACAGCTGCAGGGACAAAAGAGTAAAAATGCCGATAGATTCCACTGATTAAAAAGAAAAACAAACGTTCATGTCCCGAGGCGGCCCTGCCCAAGATTCAACCTCTATACAAAGACTCTTAATGTTTTGACACCTAAAAAAAAAAATCCACCAGTGTTGATTCTACCTGCTGTAAGACATCATAAAAAATTTATTCAATATCTCTTTGACCTCAGGCAGCTTTACTTGAATTACAACTGCATGCATGTGTGCAGATAATAGAATTACATTTCATTTTAAAACAATCAGAACGTGATGTTTAGCTCAAAAAGCCTGGAAGGTATTTGAGTGGCCATCACAATCTCCAGACTTAACCCCAATGGAGAATCTGTGGTTGGATCTGCAGAAAGCTGTTGCAGCACGTAGATCTAAGAACATTGCTGAGCTGGAGACCGTTGCCCACGAGGAATGGGCTAAAATTCCCAAGGAGCACTGCCAGAAGCTTGTTAGAGATGATACCTCCCGTCTACAGCAGGTCATTGCAGCAAAAGGGTGCTGCACAACGTACTAAAGATACAGCCTCATAGGGGGTTGAATCATTTTGCAACCTACTTTTTGTAAATAAGTTTAAATTTTGCACGGATTACAAATTAAATCTTGATTTTTGCTTTGGCATTATATTTCAATAAACTAACTGTTCACCTCTTATATGATTTAGTAATTGCCTGCAGTTTTAACCCTCGTGTCGTTCTGTGGGTCAAAATTGACCCATTTTAAAGTTTGAAAATGTGGGGGAAAAAAGTATTGTCACAGTGAAACTTCTGATGTCCACATTTTCAACATTTTTGGGAAATCTTTGAACATTTTCTGGTGGAAAAAAAGAAATGTTAAAAATATTTCTTAAGAATATTCACATAAAACTGAACCAAAATCCAGCGAAATTCGTTGGATTTTGGTTCATTTTTATATGAATGTTCTTAAAGAAAATGTTAAAAGTTTTACTGATATATATGGAATCACTTCAGATATTTTGGGGATTTTTTGGAAGATTTTCACTCATTTTTTGAAAATATTTATAAGAATTTTCTTGCCAAATTTGTTTATTTTTTTTTGTTTTTTTTTTTTTAAAATAATACTTTTAAAGGAAATTTTTAAGGAATTATTGGAATTTTCTTCCTGAAGGTTTTGCAAACTTTCAGAAATTTGGAGAATTTTTTGCTGGATTTTTTTCAGACAAAGAAACAATATTTTTTGGTGCCCGTAAATGAGGACAAAAGGGGGTAATGTTGCTCATTTTGCCAGAGTGTCAAAAATGTCAGGGGGGTTGAATAATTTTGCATGCAACTGTATGTCAATGTAATGATTAAACAGACGTAAGGTTCAGGGTTGCTTTATTAACACCCATGGGAAGATTTGTTTGGCAGAAAAAAATTAGAGCATTTGGCATTCCAAAACAAAACACACATTGAACCTGACAGGCAGGTACTTGATCGAGTGACAAGACAAAGAAAAAAGACAAAAAAAGTGCTCAGTGTTCCGCCATTTACCAATATAGCAGCAAGGACAAATAAAAAGATAGTATTTGTATCAAAAGACACAAGCTGCCAACACAATACTGACAGTTCAGACTCCTGAAAACTAGCAAGTTGCAACAAACAGCTTCAAACTCAGAAGCACGAAGCACATGGGATGTCATGAGGTGACCTTTACAGCATACTTGGCGCTAGTTGCTAACGTGCTACAGCATACTGACAGATGAGTGACTCACAGAGAAGCGGAGACTTCAGCCATGCACGTCTGAGCTGAACAAAGCACACGGAACTAGACCAAACCATTTTATATAACCGTGTGGGAGGACCAGTATGGTGGCGATGGGCTGCACCAACTCTGCAGCCAGACCGGAATGTGTCACCATGACAGCAGACGGATTGTTTACCTGTTTACGGTTTGACTCTTCACCTGGTGTCACCATGAGATTCACATTTGTGGTTTTATAACAGGTGACTCAATAACTGTTGGGTGGATTGCCATGAAATTTGGTAGAGTCGTGTAAGTTTGATGGCTTTGCTTGTCACCAAACTGGCACAGAAATGTCATTTTGTCTTCCAAGTGCTATTTTGCAAAACATGCTAAGATATGCTAGTGCTAAGAATACGTGCACAGATCCACTAGCATTTCTGTAGCCTTTATCGTTCGTGTTTATTTTTTACAAAAGACTGGAACAAAACCTTTGAGTTACACAGAGACCGTTCGATATCAGCTGGTTTGTTCTGACGGCCAACTTTTGTCACTTTAGAGTGAATCATGGCATCCTTACATCTTTATATACTTACAAATGATGTAGAAATAAAGGGCCAAAAATTACAAATACCAACTTTTCCAGTTGATGTAGCCATAGGGACTACAAAATACATGCTAACCAGTTTGCAAGATTGCAAAATAATGAGTTTTAATGGCTTCAGCTGCTCAGTTGAAGACTGTTGTCACTATAAATATGTGGAGTTTTTTCTGTTTTTATCAAGTTAACCCTCCTGTCGTCCTCATTTACGGGCACCAAAAAATATTGTTTCCTTGTCTGGAAAAAAATCCAAAAATTCAGCAAAAACATCATCCAAATTTCTGAAAATTCAGGAAGAAAATTCCAGTAATTCCTTAAAAATTTCCCTTAAAACTTTTATATATATATATATATATTAAAAAAAAAAAAAATTCCCCAAAATTTGGGAAGGAAATTCTTGTAAATATTTTCAAAAATTAGTAAAAACCTTCCAAAAAAAATCCTAAAAATATCTAAAATGATTCCATATATATCAGTAAAACTTTAAGATTTTCTTTATGAACATTCACATAAAAATCAATCAAAATCCAGCTGGATTTTGGTTGATTTTTATGTGAATTTTCTGAAGAAACATTTTTAACATTTCTTTTTTTTCCACCAAGAAATGTTCAAAGATTTCCCAAAAATGTTGAAAATTTGGACATCAGAAGTTTCACTGTGAAAATATTTTTTTCCCACATTTTCAAACTTTAAACCAGGTCAGTTCTGACCCGCAGGACAACATGAGGGTTAAGGCTGTCTGCTATTGGCTCTAATAATAAAATATATCAATATATCTATATCTATATCTATATATATATATATATATATATATACATATCAATATATATATATATATACATATATATATATATATATATATATATATATATATATATATATATATATATATATATATATATATATATATATATATATATATATATATATCAATTTATTTGATCACAGCTTCATGTTTTGCTGTTATGTGACTATTTGAAATTAGAACTTGTCAATACAGTGAATACTAAATGTATGAGTACCTTTGAACAGATGCAGGAAACTATTACTCGAGGTGCAACACACGGCTGAGGCTTAAAAATACACTTGACATACTTCTTGTGTCGCTGAGGTTTTATCTGATGTAGTAAAGCTCGACCTGCCTGTCTCCTGTTGGAGGTTACAAAGAAAAGCTAAAAGCTGCTTTAAGTTCCACGACAGACCGAGACGCCGATAGCACAGCTGTGTGAGAGCAGTTATGTAAAATAGAGGATGATATCTGAGAGGGGTTATTACCAGAATCTGTCTGACTGATGAAGTGCAGATGGCGTCTCTGTGAATAGCTGTCAGGCTACTGTCCATGTTGCAGGCAGGAGCAGGTTAAACCTGTAGACAAACCTGCTGGACAGAGTTTACAAATGGCCTGTATCGATTAAAAGGCCGTTTTAAAGGTTGAATCTCTTGATATTAGAAATGACACAGCATCAGGCTCCTTTCTAAATGATACAGAAATGTTTTGGGAACTGTTTGGGTGCATAGTTCATGCTACAATGACAAATATATGATCCTGCACATTTAATATTTGTTGTGACTGTATTGAAACTGAATTTTAAAAAATTTATACAATAAAATTGTTGTGTTTTTATCCATTTTTCACATTAAAATTCTGGCAGCAGAAATATTTTTTCATAGTTTTGTGTCGAGAAAATTGTCTGAATTCTTTTTGTAATTTCTCATACTACCCCCAGGGTACAGAGTTTTTTTTAATAAAACATGTAAGAAAAATTTTATCATTGATGTGTAAGCTGAGCCAATCAAGCCTTTGATAGTTTATTACCTATTATTGATGAATATGGAGCAGAAAACTGGAAAAGAGTAGGTTGATTTTTTTTAAAAATTCTGAAGCCCAAATGTCCTCCAATTCTGGAATGACCCATATCTAGATATTAGCTTAACTATGTAATGACAAGTCACTGAATTCAGAGCAAGTCAACCGAGAAGAAGGAGTGTGAATTTGGATGCAAAGTTTGGCTCTGAGGGTTAATGTGTTAATTCTATTAAAGTGCACCGAATTGTTTCCTTCAAATCCCCGTGAAACACTTTTTCCTACAAAGTGTCTTCAAAGGTGACTTCATGCTGCAGCTTGTGCAGTCCCGTCCCTCTGAATGATACCTCGTTAAACTTTCCATGTGATACGTCCCACCCAAACATGACGCCACGCCGCTACTCCCTCATTACTTCATGCATTGTAGCTCATTTGTCTAATTTGCATGGTGCACAGGTGGAGCACGGCAGATGTCTGGAAACCGTTGAACTTCCGTCCAGCCTTCATGAAGAAACTTTAACTTCCAGCTCCAATCAAATCAGACAAAAGAGTTTTACAGTTCCCTTTAATGGCGTGATGAGTCACTGGGCGTGCTGCTGTTTCCGTTGCTTCATAAAGAATAATGCTCAAAGTGCAGAACATGTGCACGTTGTTGCACATTTCTATTTGACTGGGTGCAAACTGACGACAGCAAATCCGCCTGTGTTGCATCTAAATGTGCACACAGAGCATGAGTTTCCACATATTTGCATGCCTGTCAAGAGTAACAGTTTCCCACTGACCGCCAGGTGTGAATCAAACTTGTCGTCCCGCCTCTTTACATGTTGCGGCAAACGCTCACGTGTGCACGCTCGCACATTTCCTCGGCCGCCATGTGTGTGTTTGTGCGCGTGTTACGGTGACGGCGGTGATTGACAGGCCGCTCCGCAGGGCATTCTGCCGTCCTGAGACAGGAAACGCAGACAGCGAGGAGGACTCGAGGGAAAAATCTGCACAGTGATAATTACAGCGGCCTTCACCTCCTCCACTTAACCTCAGCGTGATCAAAATCATTCCCCCGGAAGCGTTTTCTGTGAGGTAACTATGGTCTAAACCGAATTCAAGTGGCTCGACTCAACTTTGAAATGCCGCACAGGCGCTTAAATGTGTCCCACAGCTCAAAATAAAAGTCCACTTAGCTTGACGCTCCGATACGAGAGCAGCGAACGTGTTAAAACCGTTCAGATCGCAGGCGTATTTCAACACGTTCGGCTTTTAACACCTCAATCAAATTCTGCAGCGTCCTACACGGGCACGCCCATCGTAATGGTGCCAGATCTTTGCGCAAAGCTTTCCCAACCCAGTCAGCCCTCCTCATTACCCTCCTCTGGCTTGTCCAGGCCATCATCATCCCTCATTACATCCTCACAGCGTGTAGTTTACCACGTGCAGCTCACCAGAGGGATATAGATTCATGAAACATTCACCAGCGCGCTACGTTTACACCTTCTTTCCTGATGTAAACACAATGAGGGTGTAAAATGTCCCTATGAATCTTTCAGGGTGGAAATTATGCAGATTGTTTGTGAGGATTTCTTTTAAAAGGGTGCTGTTTTTGTGTCTTTAACCCTCGCGTCGTCCTGCGGGTCAAATTGACCCGTTTTAAAGTTTGAAAATGTGAGGGAAAAAAATATTTTCACAGTGAAAACTTCCACAATTTCAACATTTTTGGGAAATTTTTGAACTTTTTTTGGTGGAAAAAAAGAAATGCTCAAAAAAAATGTTTCTTTAAGAACATTCACAAAAAAATCAACCAAAATCCAGCGAAAATCGCTGGATTTTGGTTGATTTTTTTGTGAATGTTCTTAAAGAAAATATTAGAAGTTTTACTGATATATATGTAGTCACGTTAGATATTTTTAGGATTTTTTGGAAGATTTTTACTCATTTTTTGAAAATATTTACAAGAATTCTCTTGCCAAATTTGGGGGATTTTTTTTAATATAAAAGTTTTAAGGGAAATTCTTTACGTTTTAAGTGAAATTTTTTTGGAAAGTTTTTATTCATTTTTGAAAATATTTACTTTTTTTTATATTTAAAATTTTTTATTTCTTGCCAAATTTGGGGATTTAAAAAAAAAACTTTTAAGGGAAACTTTTAAGGATTTTTGGGAATTTTGTTCCTAAAAATTTTGCAAATTTCTATAAATTTGAGGAATTTTATTTTTTTTTTGCTTAATTTTTGGATTTTTTTTTCAGAAACAGGAACAAAAATTTTTTGGTTCCCGTAAATGAGGACAACAGGAGGGTTAAGGAGAGTTTAGTTTGAGAAAACAAGATGGAGGAAAACCACGAGCGGGACAATGAATCTGTTTATAAAGAAGAGATTCAACAGATACATTTCCACATTTCATACCAAGTTTGTTTCCTGGGAATCTTTGTTTTTCTACTTGAAGCCAGAAATTGTGGAGGCTTATTAAGGATAATGTACAGTATGACACTTTACCCAGCCATTATTTTGTTATATCAATTCTCCAAAATGGATTCTGAAAGTCCAATTTAATCTCTCCTTGACTCTCCTCTGGTTCTCAGCCCAGATTTGGCAAAACACTGCTCTACTCTACTGTGAAACTATTAGGACAATCTTTCCAATATTGAGTTGCAGCCTGTTCACAGTCAGCGTCCAAATCTCCGAGATCCTTTTGTAAACTTTGTTTTTTTTGTCTCCTTCCCTCTTCATGCTAGGAGTGGATTTAACAGGTGAAATCAATAGGAAATAAGGGCTTTCACCTGGATTCAGGGGGTCTTTTGATTTCATTAGAACAGCATGTTGCTTTTCTGCGCTCTGTGTGGCTACAACAAATACGCATTGTGTGCCGAGGAGCCGAGTTTTCAGGCCGCTGCAGAGTGTGTGAACAGAGCGCTTTGTTTTGACTAGCGCCGTGAGAGAATTGTTGCTCTGCCAGTGTGTTGATGGAGGCAGGTTAAGAGTGTCAGTGTTGCGTTGTGCTCATGCCCTGCCTTAACTGTTATTACTGCAGCTATTCAAATGCTCCTCTGACACTTTGACACTCCAATTGTGCCGAGAAGAGAGACAGAAAGAGTATGTGTGTGTGTGTGTGTGTGTGTGTGTGTGTGTGTGTGTGTGTGTGTGTGTGTGTGTGTCTGTTTCTTTGTGTGCACATGCCTCGCTACCTGAGTGATTGTGGTGTGTCATTGCCAAGCTCGCTGTGTGACTCTGTGACAAACAGGTGAAACATTTGACTCGAGGCTGTAATGTCACTGAGTGAAGCCTCCATTGTTTTTTGTGTAACTCGGATTTACCTGCCATTCGGAGGCACTGAACTTCTACTAAATAGTTTGGGAAGTTATGACTGCCCTGAGTCGCATTGTTGTCGTTGGACTGCAGATGAGGATTCGTTTGATGTCGCTGGCGCGTTAATGAAAATAAAGCTTATTTTGACTTTTCTCTAGCTGGGAGAACCACAATGAGCAACATGACACCTATTTATCTGTTTACCACTTGTAAACACTTGTGTATATTGTTTATATTGCTTGTAATTTCCCTTATTTTCCTTTCTTTGACTTCCAACTGGGACCCAAATACTAATTTTGTGCCACCTCATGTGAATACGTGTGTTGACATTAAAGAACCTTAAATCCTTGAATTCTTAGAACCATATTCATCTTTGGTCAGGATCGCTATGAATGATCTCCTACATTGCAACGTCTCTTATTGTTTGCTAGAAAATGCAGATGGGTCAATATGTAATTGCGAGACTTTTTGTATCATAGTTGACATTTTTGCTGCTTTCAGGCCTAAAATCAACATGGCCGCCTATAACCAAACACCACATGGCATTTTAGAGAAAGATTCTTCTAAATATTATATATACAATGGAGTAAAATTGAAATTGAAAATTATTTATAAAGATATTGTAGTAAACCTGTTGACATGCCACAAATCCACACTTGACTCACACACTACTTTATTTTAAATAACTCAGAAAGCCTTGGAGTCTGGCCAGTCTTTTCTTCAGGAGGAAATGACATCATGTGGAGCAGGTCATGTGATCTGGAATTAACACACTTCAGTGAGAGGTGTTTGTGTAATGGGGAACTTAGTTGAAAGTGATTTCTCGGACACAAATACAACTTGCTATTTTGTGTTATAAAATGACACAATTGGCCAAAGAAAAACACAAAATGACTCAGTGAGACAGATAATTATCATATATAGACACAAAATGATGAGAGACACACAAAATAACTACAAAAAACTGCAAAATGACCACAGAAACACCTGAAATTACCACAAACAGGCTGAAAACAGCCACAAAAAGGCACAAAACGACCACAAACATGCACAAAATGACCACAAAAAGACCTGAAATGGCCACAAAACGGACTGAAATGACCAAAAAAGAAACAAAATGACCACAGAGAAACAAAATGAGCAGGTCATGTGATCTGGAATTAACACACAGGTGTTTTTGTAATGGGTAACTTAGTTGAAAGTGATTTCTCGGACACATACCATTTGTTATTTTCCATATAAAATTTGATATATTGAAAAAAAAGAAATATCTGTCATGATTATCTCAACTTAATAAAAAGAACACAATCAAAACTATTTTTGAATCAGCTCATTTTATTATTGTTTAGCTGATTAGAAGGTGGTTGTTATTAAACTGAGACGGTTATTTAGTTGACATTTTAGTGATATCCAGTAATTTTTTATTAATAAGTGATTGTTTCCATAATAAATAATTATGGAATTTGTAAAGACATGATCATAATGAACATAAAAACATTAGTTTTTTTTTTTTACTATTAATAAAATTGTATGAAACATATAGCCTATGGACTTCAAAAGTCCCTCAATTACATATTGACCCATTTCAAAATAGAACACTACGCTTCATAATACATTGTATTCATAACATGAGGTCGGTCTGGGTCTGGATTGATTTACCATTTGGTCTGGTTTTTGAAAAAACCTGGCGCAGGTGTTCAATGTAAAAAAAAAAAAAAAAGGAGATTATAACAACAAAAAAGTAAAACTTCAATCAGAGGAGCTCATTAATAGTTACTGAAGAAACTAAAATCCCTATTATCAGCAGACTGCATTTCATTTTCACGACTTTTGCGCTCTTTAGAACGAGGTGGTGTCTCCTGGTGGGTTGATGACGTGCATCAGGATGCTGCTGATGTTTAGGCTGAAGCAGAAAACAACATGTTCGGGTGTTTTTACACACATCTTACTCCACTATGTGTTGACTTCTTAGAGTCGGCCTTTATCCTACAAGTCACCAGTGAAATCTAGAACTGATTTTGAGATTCTTTTGTTTTTAAAACTCCGCATTACTTCCACATTACAAGGGTGTACTATTAACCAGGGATCTAGTCGGGGAACCACCTAACAATTTTGGCTAAACACTAATTATTCTTTAAGCTGTTCAAATCTAGATAAAGAACTCTAATGACACCGTCATCTCATCCAGCAATTGATCTAAAAATCCATCATCTAATTACAAACTAAAAAGCAGCTCAGTGTTGGTACAGTTGCATTTAGAGAAACAGTGTTAATATATCATCTCAGGCACTTCTAAGGGTGGGCCATATTTACTGAACTGCTCTAATACCCTATCATCAATTCCCTTTGTGCCGGCGGATTGTGGAGGCTCACAGGATTACAACAGGCAGTTTCAGCGAGGCACATTTACAGGTGTAAGCTCAGACTTTTGTCTGCACTTTGTGTATGAGGGCTGCTAAGACAGTGGAGCTGTGTGTTCTCTGCTGCTGCTGCTGCTGCTTTAAACTCACAGCCAGGACCTCAACCCGAGCAGCAGAGAAACCAAAATGCCCGGTTATCTCCCCAGAGGAGGTTAGGAGGATTCGGCAGGGACGGGGCTGTAAACTCTCTCTTCCGCAACACACTGTGTCACCGTCCTGTAGCAAATTGGCAGCACAGTTTTCTCGATAGAAATTCAAAGATGCGGCCGCTTCAGGTCTGGAAGCAAATCTCAGCACACAGGTTCGTAAACAGAGGTCGAATCTCAAGCAGCGGAGAGACAGGATTACGTCTGCGCTGCACCAAATCCAACCAATCCCCCACTTTAACCCTCACAGCCCCTGCCCTCCTGTATCTGCTTCCATCTCACTCTCTTGTGATGGCCAGGGTGGCTCCTAACAGACTAAATGAGGGCCACTTAGGTGTCGGCATTAGGCTTAGATAGCAGAGTGACAGGGTGAGGACTTACAGTAAGACCACGGTAAGTCCTCACCACCTCGCTGTCTCACTCTCTCTCTGTCTTTCTGTCTCTTTGTTTGCTTTTTCAGGATATTTCCAGTCACTCCATACTGTCTTTGTCTTTTTTGATTTTCTTCATGCCTTCTTCTATGAGTTCTTTTTTCGTTTTTCCTCTCTCCCATCACAGCTTACAAAGGGCTCATAAGGGGTCTGTCTGCAATGACTTCAGTTGCCACGTCTGAATAATTCAGATGGGACTTTACCTTAAAAGGCTGTAAAAACAACAGTATCGCTGTCACACCTGTATCCCCTCGGATTTACACCGCAATCATTAAGTCACAACATTTCTGAATTTGTTAGTATGTAAGAGGCAGAAGAAGAGGAAGCAAAGAAAGTTTGACAAAAAAAATCTCTGTAAACACATTCCTAAAAATAAACATACACTGGAATCATTTTTACAATTAAAGTTGCATCTACAGTTAAATCTAACAACACGAAATATGGAAAGCATTTAGTTTCTTCCCTATAAAGTATTCAAATCATTTACTTGGCTAAATAAACCAAAATACCGGCAAGTTATTCAACCTAAATAACCATATGTCATATATATTTCTTCCCTATTTTCTGATATGACCTATAGAAGCAGAAAGATGAAAATTAGTTTAAAAAATAAATTACAAACCATTTGATAATGTGGCAGTGTGATGTTAAAGATTTGTTTAGGCACAAAAACACCTCACTTAGGTTCATGTAAAATCATGGCTTCAAAAAAATACACAAAGTTTGGGGTCATCCAGACAATTTCATGTCTTCCATTAAAACTCCCACTTTTATCCATGTGCTAACATAACTGCACAAGGGTTTTCTAATCATCAATGAGCCTTTCAACACCTATTAGCTAACACAATGTAGTATTAGAACACAGGAGTGATGGTTGCTGGAAATGTTCCTCTGTACCTCTATGGAGATATTCCATTAAAAATCAGCTAGAATAGTCATTTACTACATTAACAATGTCTACACTGGATTTATCATTCATTTAATGTTATCTTCATTGGGAAAATGGTTTTCTTTCAAAAATAAGGACATTTCTAAGTGACTCCAAACTTTTGCAGTTGCTGAAATGACTATTTCTGCTTCTCATGATCTCCGGATGCCACTTAATAAAAACACAACTATTTGTCGTCATAAGCCCCTTTCACACATGACCTATAGAGGTGTTTGGGGGTTCATTCTGTGTTTGATTTTTGTTGTTTTTTATGTCAGGGCAGTATAACTGGCATGCTATACACACTGAAGCATTAACATGTCAGTCCCGCTTTAATGTTACTCAATAATCTGTATTTGTTTTGTGCATAAAACATAAAAAAAGCAATGTTTGCTTCTTAAAATGTATTTAAATGGAAGTATAAAGTAACAAAATATACATACTCAAGCTGAATACTTTAAGTCTGAGTGCAATACATGTGCTTACTTTCCTCCACTGCTTACAAAATGTTAGAAATATGTATTTTCTTTACTGAGTAATGCATCAAAATGTTGTCTTAATTCCAAATTGACCAACATCGAAAAATCTCAGCTGCTAATAGCATGAGATTTTGTTTATCTGCTTTTCGATATAATCTCTGTTGTAGAGCAGTTTTCATAATTTCTGTTTTTATTAGAGTACCGGTGTGGCATAGTTGGCAGCAAATGTTGACATTTCTCTTTAATCACATGCAATTTTCTCTTTAGGAGAGAAAAGCAACCTAAGCAAGGTGAAGTCACACACATGGTTCTCAAAAGCCTGCAAAGTGTAACATCAAAAGAGAGCAAGAAGTCACAGGGAAAGGCAGAGCTGATGATACAGGTATGTAATCGCTTTTAATTATATGTGTGGTGGGGAATAAATGTCTCGCGGCAACCATCTGCTACAGCCCAAAAACTGTCGGTGTTGGCACAGGATATCAAAGAATAACCTCTACGTAAAGTTCAGGATCGGGGAGCAGGTTTTAGATCATCATTCCTCAGACCGAGATCACAAAATGTTTTGACAAAATGTGTCATGTAGGGCAGAAGATGTCTTAATTTTTAGAAGACATGAAGAAGACAAAGCGTCAAAACTTTCCTCCTTAAATTTTTCTCACCAAAACAGAATTGCCCAAATTACACTTTGATATGTATGTATCTTTCCCAGGCATTTTGCTTGTTTAAACCCAGGGGTTCAATAGAAATCAGTCTCAAGAACCCCTCTGGTGACTTCACATCCACGTAACTTTCAAATTCACTTCAGGCATGCAAGTATGATTTATATGACGCAGTCCTCTCAGTTAAATGGCCACTAATCATGATGCCTACATGGAAAACTGACGTTGAGTCATTCAAACTGGAGGCTAAATATTAACAATCTACAGCAACTCAAGTGCACAAGTAGAAGAAGAATTTGGATATAGTTGTGAATTTGCTTTTGTTAAAATTATATTTTTATGCTTAATAACATGTTTTCATATTTTTAGTGTTTCTCTTCAACATTAGAGCTGAATTACTTCTTATTACTTGATCTTGAATGTGTTTTTAGACCACCTGGTTGTAGCTGATTACGCATCGTTGACGTATTGTCACATTTTTTCAATTCGGTACTGAAGGACTTTAGCATTTTTTTACAACTGACTGAATTGCTGTTTGTTATTCATGTTTCCTTGAGGTCTGTTCAAAGTTAGTCACCAGCTTTGTCTGGTGTTTGGTGCTGACCAGGTAGCATACAGTGGGTTTATTGCACATACATGGGTCCTCAACTTACGTCGGAGTTCCGTTCCTACGGGGCGACATAAGTCGATTTTCGCTGTAAGTCGGAACTCCATCAGAAGAGTCTGACTTACACTTGGGAGCCATAATGAAGAGCAAAAAATTAGCGAATGTAGCACAATCCAAGGTGGCGTACAACCGGCAAATGTAAACAACGTTGTCTTATAGCACCACGTGACGACGTATTCGTCCGCTCGCCAACTAGATCCGCATATCAAGTTCCGACGTAACAACGAAATGCCATAGGTTGAGGACATCGTAAACCAAGGACCTCCTGTACTCATTATTCAATTGTTGATATACAAATATTGATTATAGCAGCTCTAAGTAAGTGTGATACATTTAAAATATTTATAGACATTAGATTGAAAAGTTGTAGGTGGGTTTGCTGAAGGTGTTCTTTTTTTCCTGATTTTTGATTCTAAATTGCCTGTGAGAGTGAATGGTTGTCTGTCTGTTTGTGTTAGTCCAGTGATGTAGCAGACTATACTTCACCTCTCAACCAATGTCAGCTTGGATTGACTCCAGCTTCCAACAAACTTCTAAAGTGGATCGATAAAAAGATATTTAAACATCCCCCACATGTAAATTCTTAAGAGACTAACACTAGAACTGAGTAGTTCTTTTCACATGATTCACTTGACAGAAGAAAACCCATGTAGTTCAGTTTGTGTCCTTCATCTGCATCAATGTACAATATTTTACAAAGAACATTCGAATAAGATGGTTACCACTGACAACATTAAGATGTAAACAGTTCTTTAAATCCTCGACCTGGTCTATATTGAGCCACCTCAGCTAGTTCATAAGCCGTTGGATTCTTTCAGTGCATCATTTTCATGAGATGATCTTAAAGTCCTGAGTAACTAGTAATCAAACAAAGCAGATTTTCATTTGACATCTAGAACAATGTAGAAATATCTGCTAGTTACTTTCCATCAAAAACACAAAGTAATGTATTCATATACACACTGAATCCTGATAAGCAAGCCTTATTGCCCTTCTCTTTACATAAAAACATCTTTACATGCCCACATACATTGTGTCATTGTCCATCTGGTATGATAGATACAAAAACTCACTGGTAATAGGCAGAAACATGCACACAGAAAAAGGGCAGGAAGAGATCTCATGTGCCCTTTCCCACTTCTGAGTTGGGTGGAATTCTCTGATTCTGTCGAGGTTTTGTGGGGTGCAAAGAACAGCTTTGATGTCACCATATATCTTCCTGATCTCTCTGGCTCCACTTTGGCCTCTGTTACCTTCAGGTTTTACTTAAAGCACCACCAAATGTCTAATTTAGGACCAGGATTATGGAAATTGGACTTAATATACTGCTTGCCCCTTTCTTCCCCGGTGTCTTAACTGGCTCTCTGAGTTGGGGAATATAACTCACCGATAAAGGTGTTGGTTCGTTACCCGGACTGAAAAACGTGTGTTGAATCAACATGGGATGTGCCATCTGGCTGCAAAGTGTATGAGGACACATTTGGAAGTGTCACGATGTAAGAACGTAAAGAACATTTCCAGCAGGCTGTTCACTTCCAACATTACCACAAAGAGCTGAGAGCTTCGGCACAGCTCCACCTCCAGAAAATGGACACCTTCCATCGGACAAACCCTTGAATATTTTGTTTTAGCGGCTGTGATGGCAAAAAGAATTCCTGAGATGCCTCCAAACAAAAACAGGGTAGCGCCATTCTTAAAACATGCCCTGCTTTAGCGTCTTTTTTTCTTTAAATAGAATCAAAATTGACAGAATGAACATCATGCTGTATTCAGAAAGTCTTGAAACCAGTAATTGAGGCTATAAACTCATCAGGAAAAAGTTTATTTAGGTAACAAATCAACTGAAAAGTATGGTCTTTTTCTCTTAGATTTATATACAATTGAACTGATTTGGCAACCAGAAGAGTCGCCCCCTGCTGGCCGTTAGAAAGAATTCAGGTTTAAGGCACTTTTCAGACCTTTTTATACTTTATGTATGAAAACACACCAAACTTGTCTTGAAGTGAACAGTGTTATTGTTTGCAGAGTTCACAGATAAAGATGAAAGACAGATGTCAGAGCTAACAAAAGACTTCAAGCAGCATTTTCAATCCTCTATTTAGCATTCTAAGCAATGTATAAACCCTTAAGGAGTGCCTTTTAACACATTAACACAAAAGCTATGAAGCCATTTTTTAGTGCGAAGCCTAATATAATATAGGTGTGAAGATGTGTAATGAAATGTCTCCCTAAGTACAAGATAACATTGAAGGTTATCTTAAGTGCGACACACACTGGCAGTGGATGCATGTCAAGGCATCTCGTGGCTATAATTTGACACCCACTGAACATGTCATCGAGACAGAAGTGGTCAGGGAACATTATTTGAGATGTGTTGATCCAGGGAATGTGACACAATTCCTGATTTTCTAAAGAGTGAATGTGCACCAACGCTAGGAAACATGACAGTAATGCACCCTAACATACAACACTGAGGCTATGTAAGCTTCTCTTTGGTGTTTTATCAGCAGCTACAGTATGTTACACTGTGTCATAAAGTAATGATCAGCATAAGACGCTTCATAGGTGGGAATTTTTTGATTTAACTGTTCATTGGAAAAGAAATATCCTTATATTTGCTGTATCTTGTGCTATAAGTGCTTAGAAATGTTAAGTATTTGAGGGTTACAAGCACTGTTCCCTCTAAGCTGCGCGCGTGCGCCATTGCGCACTGCTGACACGGTCTCCGCGCACAGAAAATCTGCGCTGTGCGCAAAAAAAAAATCCAACCTAAATTGTAAATAAAATAAACACGTAACAATTCATTCTGTGCTATTTTTCAATGTGAGTCAGTGAGTGACTGGTGACTGGCTGCTACAGCCAATGATGCGATTCACATACATATTTACCATAGACTGTATATAATGGTATTTACGCAGCTAATCAACGTTAGACGTCCTTATGTGCAGCCATCGTTGTTCTCATAGATATGAATGAGTAGATAGAACACGCCCCTTTGAGCTGTGGCTACAGCGAGGCTAAGCTAGCGGGGGCAAAGTTTCAGTGCATTCCGTTGATGTAGACGGCATGAAAACGTAAACAAGTATGCCGGCTCACTGTGCTGCATACAATTACACACTACGTCATACAATTGAGACAAGGAAACTTGGAATGACTTTTCATAGGTGAGAATAGTTTTTGGCTCTTTTTTCATTATGAAATCTTGTTGAGAGCTTCTAGTCTATGAGAGCTAACTAGTTAGCCACTAGCAAAACGCTAAGGCGAGCTAGCAGCTTGACAACCAAATACCAGACGATTAATAGTAGCTGTAGTATAGTTGTACAAGCAGTAGTAGTAATACTAAAAGTACAAGCAGCAGTAGTAGTATAAACAGCTGTTAGAGTTGTAGAA
Source organism: Amphiprion ocellaris (assembly GCF_022539595.1). Taxonomy (NCBI): domain Eukaryota; kingdom Metazoa; phylum Chordata; class Actinopteri; family Pomacentridae; genus Amphiprion; species Amphiprion ocellaris. The sequence continues at coordinate 3,727,106 of NC_072779.1, forward strand.
GTAGTATCAGCATTTGTAATAGTATTACAAGTTGTAGTAGCAGTGCCAGTATCAGCAGCAGTTAATGTACTACTAGTAGTAGTCACATTACTATTACTACCACCAATACTACCAATAGTAGTTATAAAGCCTAACTCATGTATATCCAGATCACCATCTATGTTCTTCCTCCAAACCCGTTTTATGATTGGGATTACAGGCAGTTCTTTAGGACTGCTCTCAAATAATTGAAATGTTACAAAACAAGGTTATACTAATCAAATTAAATAGCTCTGGTCTCCAGTATATTGGCAAATTCTTTTCTTTGTACTTAATTTATTAGCATGATTTCTTTTTTCATATGTTGTGTACAGACTTACTTACTTCTCTGTCTGCTTTTCTTACTCCATGTAGGTTTCCCAGAGACTATGGGTTGAGGAGGAAGTGGAAGTTTGTCGGCTTAGACCTGGTGTCATTCCATCAGTGTTAAACTTCCCGGCTCATCTTGGAAGAGTACGTGCCAGAAAGACCACGACCAAGCAGCCTTGAGATCTTAGACAGCGTCTCCCTGAGGTGGGTGTCGACGGTGTTCATGGTCAGGTCTGTGGTAATCCTGTCAAGAAACAAAACAAAAAAATCTAGATTATAAATCAACATGTAACCAAAGCACTCTGTGTATAACACCATAGTATAGGATGTAGTTCAGAAAATGTCAAAGTATAGTATGCTTTACTCAAGAATAACATAGTATGGCCTGTAGTTCATAGTACAGCATGTTGGCAAGAAAAAAAAAACAAAACATAGATTATTATGTGGTTCAAAAAGCACAAAATGATAGGATGTTGCCTAAAATTGTCATGTATGATATGTGGTTCAAAAAATGTCATAGTGCAGTATATTGTCAAAATAGTATGTAATTCAAGAAAACATCAGAGTATAATATGTCATCTAAAAAATGCTATAGAATAATAATTTCATTGCACAAGTAAAAGTATAGTAACTTTTAAAACTGTTCGAATTCTTATATGTTGCTAAAAAAAAACTAAAACAAAAAAAGATCAGTAATATGTCAATTAAAAAAGCCTATAGTATAGCGTGTCGCCCAACAAACATCATAGTATAGCATGTGGCTCTAAAAACGTCACATTATAGCCTTTAGTCCACAGCTGTCAGTAGGTGAGGAGCAACACAAAAACAGTCCAAACGCTGGTTTCCAGAGGGTTAGATGAGAATTTATTTGAAAGAGTAAGTTTACAACAACACAACATGTGAGGGGGTTAAAAACAAATGGGTGTTAATAAAATAAAAATAAATCAACAGAACTAAAAGTGAACTTCATGTTGACATTGATGGGCATTCCAACCAGGAACAAAGTAAAAGATAGTCAATACGAAAAAAAAACTCTTCCTGTTCACCTCTTAAAACCCAAAAACACACCGCAGTAGCACCCTAAACTAAAACTACCAATGGGTTCCCTGTTTTCCTTTGTGAACAATTCAAAGGTCCCTCTCTATCTCCCCACACATCCACCAACCACTGGAACACATCTCCAAAGTTCTGCTGGACCAGCTCAGCTTCCCCTCAGAAGAAGTGCTGCCACCTGCCAGATGAAGGAGCCTTTTGAGAGGCAGCTGGCATCGTGATTGGACTGTACTTTGGTCTGTTCCAATCCAGCTTCAGCTCCAGAGACGGCAGGCGGGACGAGTCAACGGAGGCCGGATGGACGAAGGCATGAAGCTGAGTACAATCCAGAAAACAACAGAGGAGGAGTGCAGCGGCCCAGAGCCAGAACAACCAGAGTAGCATCGTATGTCTCTTAGAAAACATCATAGTAGAGTCTTTGGGATGAAAAAACACCATCATATACATCGTATATTGTACAAATAACAACTAAAAGGAAGAGACATACATTGTAGAATTGTAGTAATTGTGGGCTGACTGATTTACTGATTATCAGTATTTTATTTTTTACTGATTTACGGTAATAAATACATTTAAAAATGGTGCTACTTTGGCTCTGAACCTTTATCTACCTGTGGTCGCTCTGTCTTCTGGAGTGATTTGATTGGTTATACGTAATGAATAAAACTCCTTTAACTTAACATCTGTAAACAAAACAAAAATGTATCAACAAAGTTTTCTGTTAGTTTGTGTTCTTCTAAGTTTAACTCCAAGATTTTAAATACTTTCATTTACTGCAAATGAATATCTACTCCAAACGTCTCACTAATAATCATTATCAGCCTTAAAAACCCACAAAACACCCCTCTATACTCGACCACACTTAGTACAGTCCGGTTTCCCCTTCTATAAATCTGCTTGGAATCTTCCACTTCCTGTTTGTCAAAGTGGCCTTCTACCTGGACAGGTTTTGTTGGAGCTCATGCAACAAACATTTTGGGTAACTGCATTTTAATATGGATGGATGACACTGAATTAGAGTCTGTTTTAATGAGACTGAGTTAAGATGTGTAGCTCTGTCATTAAATAGTAAATTATTTCTCAGAATTCACAGAGAAAAGTCTGAAATGTTTGCTAGGTTAGCGTCCCACATGTTCTTTGGCTCAGCTAAAGCTAACTCTCTCCAACTTCTGGATCTCTTGAGTTACTTGTTGTTAAAATATCTTGCTAGAGGTGCTGAAGCTCAGAAAGTCTGAGATGTTTGTTCAAAATAAGCTCATTCTCAAGTCTGATCTGAACTGTCCTCTTTTGTTTGAACTTTCCTTAAACTTAGGAGTTAATGACAGAGCAGCACATCCAGACTCAGTCTCATTTATGTAGAGATTAAACTTCAGTGTCATTCATTGATGTTAAAGTGCAGTTTTTCAAATGTTTGTTGCACATGCTCCCGACCAAACCAGTCCAGGTGGAAGACGATGTGAAGAGAAAGCTCCAGAGGATGAATATCACACATTTACGTTGCAAATAAATGTCCATTAATTAGACATCGTCATGCAAAAGTTGGATTTCCCTTTAATGATGTTCAAATCTTTGTTGAGTGTTTTGTTGACGTTGGTTTCTAAATATTTTCTGACACTCGGCCCCAAAGATTAAAACCTTTTACGGCTCACAAGCTGCAACAATTCACACATTATCAACTATATTTCTGACTAAACTAAGATAAAAAGTGAAAAACTGCCTGATTCCTGCATCATGAATGTAAATCTCTTTGGTTGTTATGACAGTAAACTGAATATATTTGGGTTTGACATTTTATAAACCAGAACAAGAAATGAATTAGTGGAGAAAACAATCAACAGATTAATGGACAAAGAAAATGTGTTTTCTAACATATATGGCTGAATTACTCCAACATTACAAGATACATACAATTTTAATTCAGTTTTATTTATATAACACCAATTACAGGTCAAATTGTCTCAAGATGCTTTATTTTTATATTTTTTTGTCATATTTAAAATATGACAAAGTAAGAAATTTAAACCTCTTGACTAATCCAATTTATTATTTGGTTTTTAAGAGACTAATCGACAACTAAAATAACTTTCTCCACTAAAACTAATAAACATGAGGTCAAATAGAAGGAACAGTTTTAAATACTGCAGTCCCACGACGACAAGAATAAAGTTTGTCAACAAAAACTAAAGCTGCTGGTGGATTCCATTAAAGTCCTAATAAATGATAATAAAGTGTGATACTAAAGGTTTGTGGTGCTAAAAATGTCCAAGTAAAGATATGAAGTTGAACATGTGGCTGGAGGTTGATAAAAGTTGACCTTCTTTCATTTCTCTGGAGCGACTCCATGGATTTTATGGATGGTGGTTAAAGACCTGCTCTTCTCGTGGTCTTCCTTCTAGTCGCTGTAAAAAGTCAGTCCATCCTGACCGACTTCAACACCTCTTCATGACAACTTGTTCTGCCTCCGACCTCGTGGAAACTCCAGAAACTCGGGAAAAGCTGTCGAGACTCAGATTTTCGAAAAACTCGTCGGGCGGGGGAAGGTGTGGTGGGTGGTGGAGGGAGGTGGGGGAGTAGAGGGGGGAGGCCGCCACCCACCTCCCCGCCTACTCTCCGCCCTGACTCCACCCAGACTCCGCCTTGGCTCCGCCCATGTGGTCACTTGAGGAACTACGATGTCAAAGGGACGACGAATTTATTTCTTTTTCATCTGATCTGTAGCTCAGTGAGTTAAGGATTTGCCTATGGAGCTGCAGGTCGCTGGTTCAAGACCAGACACTTCTTAAATTTTCTCAATATCCTGACAAAGACAAAGAAAGAAAACTGCCACTGGCGGGTCTTGAACCTGCGACCCTCCGCTCTGTAGTCTCTCCTCTTATCCCCCTGAGCTATCCGCTCAGATACTAATTCTTCTTTTTTTTGCGCATTTATCATCTATTTTTTGTCGTTTTCGAGTTTTTTTTTAACTCGAGTCTCGACTCGACCGTTTTTCTCAGGAGGTTGGACTTCAGCCTTTGTGCTGGAGGGTGGAACCCTCAGTTCCAAGACTTTCCAAAGCCTCCACACCTCCCGAGTCCTCAGGACCTGAGCTTTCACACAGTCTGAGGGCTGAAATTTTCTAAGTCCCACAGTAGATCTCTGTTAGATTGAACCTTCAGACAGTCTGAGGACTGGAATCTTCTAAGTTCCTGAGTAGTTCTCTGTTAGTTTGAACCTTCAGACAGTCTGAGGGCTGACATTTTCTAAGTCTCACAGTAGTTCTCTGTTCGTTTGAACCTTCAGACAGTCTGAGGGCTGAAATCTTTAAAGTTTCTCAGTACTTCTCTGTTAGTTTGAACTTTCTGGTTAACAGAAGCCTTAAAACTTGTGACCATGAGTCTTGATTTCACATTTAGATCATCCATCTGAGTTCTTCTCAGACCTTCACCTGTGGGTTTTTTGGAAATCCTGAACAAACTTTTGATTCTCTTCACTGAACAGTAAAGTTTGTGGAGATCAGAAGGTAACATTAGTTTGATCGATGCCTTCAACTACTAGTAGACTTTATCTGGAAAGCAGTTTTCTGAAATGAGTTCTTAGTAAATCTGTCCACAATCAAACCAAGAACATAGAAAGAGGAAATGTTTGAAGAAACAACTTGATGTTTTCATTTCAGACTAGAAAACCCTTTAAGGCCTTTATCTGTTTTTGCTCTTTTGATCATTTTATTGTCTCTTCTGTTTAATTTGATCTTCTAAAGTTTAGCTGGTGCCCTTTCAAAGGTTTTATCTTTAGTTTGATTCTTCTTAAATCTTTAGTTTTGCTCTTTTCTCACCTTTTATTCTGTTCTAATGTCTGATCTGTGTTCGAAATGTTTTGTCTTTTTAATGTTTAATTGTTGTTTTTTAAAATGTTTTATCGGCTTGTTTGAAAAATTTCCTTTTCTTTCCCAATGTTAAATTTTTTGATTAAATCTTTGTTCAGGTTTTTCTTTTTAAATGTTCTACCACCTTTTAATGTTTAATTTTCTTTTTTAATGCTTCATTGTATTTTCTGTTTAATTCCTATTTAAAGTTCTGTTGTCTTTAAGATTTAATTTTCTAATTAAACATTTAATTTTTTAATTAAATGTTTTGACTTTTAAAGGTTTAATAATCTAATTAAATGTTTTGTATTTTTCTAAATGTGTAATATTCTTGTTTAATTGTATTTTTAAAATGTTTAATTATCTAAAATATTTCATCTTTAATGTTTAATATTTTTGTTTAAAAATTTTTGTTTAATTTCATAATTACATGCTTTGTATCTTCCATTTAATTATCTAATTAAATATTTTGTCTAACATAATTTAATTGTATTTAATGTTTAATTTTCTTTTTGAAAGTTTTATTATATTAAATGTTTTTTCCTTTGATTTAATTGTTTTTTTACTGTAGTTTATTTCTTTAATCTTTTTTTCTGTCAAGACTTTAACCCCAACCTTAAAAATGAAACAAACCCTTAAATCACAATGAAAATACTGCTGTTGTCACAATCATGAGTTAGTCAATTATTCAGTTTATCAATTCAACTTTATTTGTTTAGCACCTTTCACACAGATGACAAAACAAACAAGCAAAGAGAAAAAAACTATGCTAAAACTATGATTAAAACTCAAAAACATATTTAAAAAAAAGATTTAACATGGTAATAAAATATGTTGTGTTCACGGGATGGAGGGAGTTTATTGAAGTCTTCTTGGGCTCACATGGTAAATCATTTAAAATATAAACTTGATATTCAGTCTAAGGAAACTGCAGAGCGACAGAAGAACCAACAATATCTCCTGTTTTCTCCTTTAATGAGTCGACTCTTCTTGTGCTTTCAGACCAAAGAACTACAGACTCTTCACAACCTGCTCAAACTCTTGGTACAGGACCTCACCACACGGGTCAAGAAGGTTTCTGTCTCATTTCTACTCTGAAGCTCACCTTCTCCTGCTCAAACTGCTGACAAATGTTTCTGCTGCTCTAAAGTCTGGTCTCCAGAACTTCCTAAAAACTCTCAAAGTCTCTTCTGCTGCAGGTTGCTTTGTAGAACTGTTCCAGAAAACCTCACTAAACCACATGGAGGGGCTTCAAGATAGTCGTCCAAATGAAACCATACAAAAACCAAACTAGCACAACCCAAACACTAAAGTCTCCTGCAGCCTACCAGAGAACCTCTGAGAACAGAGAATCAGGACAGGAACTCTTACCTTCTGGACAACCAACGTTGGTTCTCAAACAAGAATACAGAATGTGTCTGACCAGAAACCTCTGAAGACTCACTACAGCCAAGATAAAGACACAACTCAGCTGCACCAAATCCACTAATCACTGCACACATTAGCACCATGTGCTAACTGTGGCTAAAGAACCACATTTACCAAGACAACTATCCAGTACAAAGCCCTAAAACACACCAAGAAACACATTAAAGACGATTTTACTGCTGGAAGCTGCAAGCCAACGCCTAAAGAACAAACTCAAGCAACGGAACCAAACCCGGTTCAGTGGTGGAGAGAAGCAGAGGAAATGTTTGTCTGCAGCTAAATAAAGCAGGAAGACACTGAGCTGCTCAGGTGTTCCTGATAACACCAAGCTGCTCAGGTGTTCCTGATAACACCAAGCAGCCACCTGGACAGCCAATAGGAACACAGCTTACTGGAAGTTCAGAGGGCTGGGTTACTGAAGGAAATTTAGTTTAAAGTTGAGGCAGAAAGTTAATAAACAAAGTTGAAAACCACCTTCTGATACCTGAAATCTCTGAGTTTTCACACAAAGAACACCTGAACATGTCAAACTGGTTCCATAGTAGAACCCTCATTGTAAAAACATCATAGTATGGTGTGTTGCTCAAAAAACATTAGGACCTGGCTGTCAGGGGACAAACATGTAAGAAACATGAGAACAGAGAGAACCCAACCAGTAGGTCACAGTTTATCATCCCCCAGTCATCTCCTGAAGTCCATATGGTGAGAGACATCAGTATCTGGTTGTTCATTTACCAGAGGATGCTTATAATCATGCTGATGTGGTCTGTACTCTACAGTATTTTAGTGACTCAATAAATGCCAAAGTTTTTTTTTTTTTTAAATGCTTTTTAGTTTTTAATCAACATTTAATAGCCTATATGTAATCAATAAATGGCCTTTGCCTATCTTAAGAAAAATTCACTCAGAACTCTGATATGTTAACAGTACTAAATAAATCAATAAATACATGCATACACACAAAAATAAGTTAATACATTAACTGTGTTAAGATTTAGATTTTAAAAAAAGTTGTTTATGTTTTTGCAGAATCCAGTATTGCTCACTGGTTGGTCATTACATTTTGTTAGTTTGATTTCACTGTTTAAAATGATGCCACCTCTTTTCAGACAGAACCTGTGATAATAAAACAATACAAAATTTTTAGTTCTGTGTTAATAAAGCACTTAAAGCTTTAAGTATGGCTAAATGCTTTTTTCAAAATTAAATATGTCACTCCTTAGGTGGTAGTGGCCCCAAGTTCAGTAAAGTTGGAAAGATATTCACAGATTCGGGCTTCCAGCATCAATAACTCATTAGATATAGGTTTTCAAAACATAAACGGTTCCTCTTTCCCATTGTTGCAAGGCAGACAATGTGCTACAAGCCCAGTTTTATCAAAAGTAGCCGTCTTTCAAGCTACAGGAATAACATTGGTGTCTATGGAGTGAACAGGGTCCGTCTGCAATTTGCAAAACCGCTGCAACAGTAAAGAGAGACAAATATTCAATAACTTCACTCTTATACATTGTAGTGTCACTAAAATCACTGCAGCCTTCAACTGGCTCCTGTTGACAAAGTGTTTTAACAGAAATGTAAATGCTGTAATTTGATTCTTTTAATGAACCATGTAACTTGAATGGATGTGATGCAGGTGTGACCACAGTGCACACGTCTGATGTTGCTCACAGTGGTCCAAGGGACGCTCAGGGAGTTTGTGTGTTTGCTCACACTCAGACTGAAAAATTACAGGGAACATTGGTTACAAGAATTGTTTGACTCAAGGTTAAGAGTGGTAGTTAATGTGACACCAGGAGCTTTGATGAAGCCTTACATTTTACAAATATGACTCTATTCTTACACCTTCACGGCCTGGAAGTTGCCATCACAATGAACAAAGATTATGTTTGTAGTTTGCAGACTTTAAAAATCACTTGGTTCTAAAACAGCACAATGCTGATTTGATGTTTGCTGTAATGGATTGCACAACTCAAAATCAAAAATGGACTGATAGTAAGTTTTTTTTTAAAAAAAGCATACTTTTGGAAATAGTCAGCAAACATGTCATTTGTAGGTGATCAGTGACAACTTTTCTTTGTATAAAACACATTTAAACAGTATATTACATCAGCAGAACTACTGTTTTCTTTGTTTTTAGAATCTGAAATACATGAAAACTGGATATTCATGCACAACTCCACAGTTCAAATCCAAAATAAACCATAAATTGTGCTTCATTATTGTCATATAAACACTATTTTAATTCATACTGTTTTCAGTGTGCATTTCTATTCAGCTCCACACCACAGCCCGGTTCCACAGAGGGTGATGTCTCTTATATACGCAGGAAACCGGTGAAGGCAAATCGCTTCGCTTTGCATTCAGTCACCGTAACAAACCATATGCACCAGGCCAGCGGTCTCTCTCATCCTCTCCCTGCATTTGAATAAAAATACACCTTGACGCTTTAAGAACAAGAGCGAAAAGGAAAAAAGAGAAACGCTGAAACGTAAGCTCGTCTCTCCTTGATATCCCTGCCAATTTATTCCGCCTGTCTGTCAGCGCTGCCATCCATCTGTAACATGAAGACAATGATGAAGCTGTCTCTCATTTGGCAGCTGTGGCCTCTCGTCAGGAGCCAACCAGTTCCTTTGCATGCAATCTGGACGTCCCAGCCTTCCTGGAAGCAGGGCAGCCTTCTTATTAAGCAGGTAGAGCTGGCTGGAGACAATCAGTAGTGGAGGTGTAAATTTAGTTGTAGCAGTTGGAAGGGGAGGGGAGGGCATGAATTAATCAGACAGTGCTTCTGAATAGTGTTGGCATCTGCATACTACAATGCAATCAGACCGGCCCCGAGCAGAAGCCGGAACGGTACGCGGTAATGTGGTGCAGGTCTTAAAAAATGCCTCGAAACCACTGGAAGTGCCCAAGGTGAGGCACACCTCCCGAGACAAATAAAAAAAAAAATAGCATCAAGGTAGCACATCCTGTGCACTTGAAAAACGAAAGTGTTTGGAAAGCCGACAAAAGAGCAGCAATTCATTACACCGCATGCTGAATATGCCCAGAGGAAGAAAAAGTGCACACCTACTGCAGCAATGTCTCTGAGTACAATCACCACATCCGCATGTGCCTCTGTTCTTTAGACCACAACTGTGATAAACAGGATATTTTCTCAGGTTACCTGCCAAAAGTGTGACCTTTTGTTAACCCTGCTTCAACGTTTAAACAGATAAACACATGGCTTTGACATAAGTATCTTGTCTATTGTCCTGTGCTGATATTTTATCAATTGTGCAATAAAACCACAATTGTGTGCTGCTGACCGCTGAGCAGCTGGGTGCTCAGGCTTTGTTCAAGGGCACCTCCATGCTGTTTACAAAAGGTGGAAGAGAGATTTACACTGTCCCTTCCTTTGACATGATTCTCCCAGTGGAGAAGAGGATTCTCGCTGCAGCTTTCAATCATAAACCAACTTATAAAACCCTCCAGTCCTCCAACACCTCCTCTCATGTGCCCAGCGAAGGATTCTCCCACAGACTTGAGGATGTACAACTTTCAACTCTGACACTTAAAGGTGGAAGCAGTGATGGATGGACGCGAGCAACTGACAAAACTGAGGAGGACACTTTCTAATGTTAACATGGAGACACTTTCATCCACCGGAGGAGGTGTTGGACCTGATGACGGAAGCAGACACCAGAGGGGATAACTGGACTCTCCTCCACAAACTCCACCGGAGCTGAAATACTCTCCGGTGTGTAGTTCAGATTACACAGATACTTCAAACACACTCACAGACACGCACACAAACAAACAGCAGAGCGAATATTTGTTGTCACACATGCGTCCGTGCTCATGTACACTGCAGCAGTTACACACATAAATCTTGTGCGCTGACATCATAATCTTGTTGAGTGAAAGGTGAAAGCCTTGAAAAGAACACGTTGATGAGCTGTCAAAGGAGTCTTTTGCTACTAATGATCCTGACAGAACCAGTCTGAGACCTCAAGATTTGTGGGAAATGCAGGACTTTTTTAGATCTATTATAGGATATGAGAAAGTGCATACAATGACAGAGTAACCTTGAGCTAAACGTTGGGAGAAGCTAACACCGAGCGAGGCTAAACATGCACTTTGCAAAAAGTGGTGCAGCTGATTTTCCAAAGTAACCCAGGTGCTCCAGTTTAACAGAACTGAAACATGAGAAAATGGACTAATTATTATTCATTTTTAGCCATGCTAAGCTAAAAGGGATTGCAATGTTGTTCTGTTGAGCCACTACTTTATTCCTGACTAGAATATCAACAAATACTTGACAAGACCACAAGACAATAAATCAGCAGGTCATTTGCAAGATATTTGTGAGGCCATTCCTTCAATAATTTTTACTCAGAAAAACCTCAGGATGCAAAGAAGGTGGATTTTGCACACATCAACCAGAGCTGTGCAAATGTGCAAGATAAAAACACATCCATCCCCCAAAATACAACATAAATAAATGAATAAATAACCAACTAAATAAGTAGGTACATAGGAGGCATGAACAATAATGAGGTTTAGGGAATTCCAAATACCTATTATCCCAAACAATTTGTAAAAAAACAATACATGTAAAAGACATAATGACATACAGTCAACCCTGAAATTATTCATACCCATAGTAAATTTGGACTTAAAGTTACTTTTATTCAACCAGCAAGTTTGGGTTTTTTTGATTGGAAATGACACAGGTGTTCTATATTTAAAAGTAGCTTTTAGTCAAAATTTGCTAGGGGTATGAATAATTTCGGGCTTGACTGTATATTGACATGAATGACATTGATTATCTTGTTATCCTGCAATGTTCTGCTGGGAATCCTTTGGTACTGGCATTTATGTGGCTACTTTGACTCATACCAGCCACCTAAACATGGCTGCAGACAAAGCAAACAACTGCTCAGGAATTACTTTAGGAGCACGACAAAGAGCCCAAACACTGCAACAGCCTCCAAACTTTTCACATCCTCAGGACACACCGTAACAAGACAGAACCGGGGACGTTTCATCCAACAGTCCACAGAGCCCAAAGGATCCACTGCCAACATCAGTGACCCTCCAGAGGTCCTGCTTTGAAGTCCAGCAGCATAGTCACATTGAAAACACAGTAAACACCAGATAAAATTAACAACATTATAACTTGCACACAGACAAGGCAGACTGTAATGATTTCACCAGAACTTTAAACTCATTCAGTGTAACAAGGGCTTGAAGTTGAAGTTGAGATTGTAGTTTATTCCAAGCATCAGGTGCAGAAAACCTAAAGGCTTTCTTGCCCAGTTCAGATTTGAGGACGACAAATTGCATGGTATCCATAGATCGGAGATTGCGACTTCCATGTTTCCTTGTTAAAAGACAAGACAAATAGGAAGGAACAATATCCAAGATGGTTCTGTAAATAGATACCTATGACTGAGACGTCATGCACTTAAAGATGTCCAGTTAACTTTAGAATAGAGCACACAGTGGTGAGGGAGGGGAACACATTTGATAATGAATCTCAGCACCATGGTACACACTATCCAACATGCTAAGACAATTAGCAGAAGCCTTCATATAAACACATCTCCATAGTCAGTAACAGGCAAAAAGGTTGTTTCCACCAATTTCTGTTTCACACAGAAAGAAAAGCAAGACTTGTTTATGTAATAAAATCCTAACAAGAGTTTCAGTTTTTTTAAACCATACACTAAATGTGCTCCTTAAAAGACAAATAGTTGTCAATTACAAATCCTAGATATTTAAAAGTAGATACCAACTCATTTTTTGTTAAAAAATTTCCACACAGTGCTGATCTCGTCTGCATTTAAAACAAGCTGCACACATAGAATGACAAGAAGATGGACTTGTGCACAGGTGCAAAACAACCTCCAGTCAAAATATATATATATATATATATATATATATATATATATATATATATATATATATATATATTAGGAGGTTCTGTAAATTTCAAAATGCCCATTATCCCCAGACAGTTTGCAATAGATATAAAAGACACATAACTTCTGAAAACAAGGACTGTAGCTCAGCTGGATATACAGTATCTGATACATATATTTATTCATGCATTAGACTTTGGTGACCTAACTAATCGTAGGTTGAAAGGTTTTTGTCTGTAAACTGTGTGCTGTACTGCTTTTTTCTCTCCTTGTTATATTTCTTTTACTACCTTATGCAGTTTGAGGTCCTTGAGCAGAGGTTGCTCAGGCTAAATCAGAGAGCCTTTCCTGATTTTAGTTGATTTTCATTTCCTTTGAACTGTTTTTTATTTCCTCCAATAAGATTTTTTTTAACACTGCAGTTTTTATATGTCATTCTGTATGTTTCTAATTAGTCTCTGAAATCCTAATCCATTTATGCCTAAATGTTCTGTTTTGCTGCTTAGGGAAGCACTTTGTAACTTGGACTTTCATTCTATTACCACGTTTCTCGGAAGTCTGCAGATTTAATGGTGTGGACGTCGTCTCCTTGCACGATGTATGAGCTACATTTCCAACTGCTGTGGAGGCTGTAGCAGCACTATAATGCCTGTGGATTTTCAAGGAGCCGTTCAGCCATCAAATATGGGTGTAAAGTTCAGGTGTCCATATACTTTTGGCCACATTGTGTAGATAAACAGACCTCTGACAAGGTCGCAGATGAAAGGAACACAAAGGAGACAGAAAGAAGAAGGGAATGATTTATTGCTAACAGTGTGGAGATGTGATGGATCTGGCCATCGAGGGAGCATTCCACCCTGAACTGACGTGATGAAGAGGCAGGAGAGAGACAAAAAGAGAACAGATGTGGCGAAGGGTGGAAGAAGAAAGGCAACGGCAGACAGGAAAATCAGAGCAAATGTATCAAAGTGAGAAATAATGGAAGGAAAGCAAGGAAACGGGCGAACAAAACAGAGAAAAGTTTTATTTAAAAAAGTGGGATGAAAGAGAAGGGATTAGAGATTGAAGGGTAGAAAAAGCTGCCGAGGTAAAAGCAAGAAGAGACAGAAGGAGAATGAAAGATCAGACGGGAGATAGAAGTGAGACAGACAAGAGAGGGAGAGATAAGGAAAGAGAGAAAGAGGGGAGGGGAAGAAAGCAGAAAACAGCTTTTTTTTTTCTGAGGCGGCCAGGAGGAGAGTGCCAGCTGTGTTTATCTGACCTCCGACCTCAAGGCCACTCCAATCTCTGCAGGACCTCCGTCTGACTAGCAGCCGAACGCACTCACAGAGATCTGAGCGCTGCACGGCTGCAAACAGCGGATTACTGCAGCACTACTTTACCTGATTAAAACAGAGCAAAGGTTAGACCCACTGAGCAGGCAGGAAGCACAGAGAGGAGAGAACACCTGGACGAAAACTAAATTAGCCTTCGACGGGGGAACGGTGCAGGCAGGCAGCCGCTTTTCTAATCTGTTCATTTACAATAGACCAGGGGTGTCAAACTCATTTCAGTTTAAAATTTGTCTTTCTACAAAACATTATGAACAACCTGAAATTTCTTAAGAAAAATAAGTTCAGTTTCAACAATATTCTGCCTCAGTTTATCATTTCCACATTACAACTTACAGATCACAGAGTGTCTACAAAGGAACACAACATTTAGTCCTCTGGAACTGAATGATAGAGTATTTTACTTTATGATCAAAATGACAAAAGTCAGATAAAAAAAGACAAAAAAACAACAAAAGCAAGAAAATATATTACAAAAATGAGACTCAGAATGATAAAAATGAGACAAAACGGCAAAAGTGAGAAACAAAATGAGACAAATGACACGAAACAAAACAAAAAATAGACAAAAAAATTAGGCAAAAAGTTACAAAGCGACAAAAAAATGGACAAACGACACAGCGAGACAAAAAAAAGACACACAACAACAAAAAATGGGCACCTGTATAGCTCAATGGGTAAAGCGAGTGACCTGTGTACAGGAGCTGATCCCTGACGCAGCGGCCCGGGTTCGATTCCCGCTTGCAGCCCTTTGCTGCATATCCTCTCCTGACTTTTCTCCCCTGTCTCTCTCTCACTGCACCTTTCGAATAAAAGCCAAAAAAGGCCAAAAAAATAACTTAAAAAAAAAAAAAACAAGACAAAAAAATTACAAAAGCAAAAAACAACAAAAAATAGACAATGCAAGCGAGACAAAAAAAAACACAAAACGACACACAACAACAAATAAAGCAAAACACAAAATGACAAAAATAAGAAAAAATACAAGCGAGACAAAAAAAACACAAAATGACAAAAATGAGAAACAAAACAACAAAAACATGAGACAAACGACAAAAGTCTGACAAAAAAACAAAAACAAGATATTACAAAAACGAGACACAAAATGACAAAAGAACAATGAACAATTTCGTTTTTGACTTTATGATCAAAACAACTTGTCATGGTCTAGAAATTCTTTTAGATTCACAGTTTTATAATTTGCAGTTAATGTCTTCTCTGGAATTTTTACATTGTGAGGGCCGGATTGGATTCTCTGGAGGTCCGCTTTTGGCCCACTGGTCACATGTTTGACACCCTTGCATTAGACTCTTGTCGTTCAACCCACACATTATAATCAGAAAATTAAGATTTATTTAAAGGTTCAAGACAGTAAATTGTCTAAGAATACATGTGACTAAAGATGAAAAAAAATAGGACATGTTGTGTCTCAATCAAAAAAATCTGTATTAATGCACAGCAAAAAATAGTCCCCAAAAACTTCACTTTTTATTCTAAAAGGCAAAGTTTGCTGAAAATGACGCATAAATGTCAGGTAAAGCAACATAATTCAAACCGATGTGACAGCACAGAAGGAACCCTCATAACACCTTGGCTTACTTTTGTTTTCTGTGCTAAACAATTATATTTTATAGTGTATTTGTTTAAATATAGTGCAGTTGGACAACCACAGAAACCTATGAAAAAGGTCGCCTGTACCTTTTTTTATAATGTAGAAGGGGTTGTCGTTCGATCACTGTTTTCCTTTTTCACTTTCTGAAAACTTGAATAATGTTTTTCAATAAAACTTGCACTACACAGTTTCATTTTGCAAAGATTTCTATCTTCAGTGTGACACCTTCATCGCACATCATTCCCAAAAAAGACCTCCTTCACTTTCCAGTGAGTGAAAAGACATTTTATAAATTATTCTGATCAGTGATAAACAGTTGACCTCTTACAGTCGTGTGAATAAGTTGATGTAAAACCTCAGGTGGAGCAGTCACCCTGAAAATGTATTAAGTGGAAGCTGTGGTAAACATGGGAGTCATGACCATGTTCTAAATGTAACTATGTAGTTTTGCTGCCCAAACAAGATACACCCATGGACTTCAAAAATCCCTCAATTATATATTGATACAAGCATGTTCCTATGACTAACTTCCCAGTCGATGGAAATTTGAATTTAGATATAGTAATTTTTTTTTTTTAAATGAAAAGTTGCTCAGAAATTTTACACTCTATCAATAAGGGTGAATATTGTCCTAAAAAATACTGTGTGTATTTCAGAGCCAGGTAACCATCCACACGACTGTCCTGAATGCAACTGTACACGGCTCTAATTGATTTATACGCTGGTTTCTTGTGGCACAGCCTGTATTTATATTTTCCAGATAAAAATCCTGCCAATCTGCGTTGCTTTTAAGAGATATGTCATTGTGTAAATTTTGTCTTGCTTTTGTCCATTTTCGTCACTTTGTAATTTTTTAATCAAATTTTTGTCTCTTGTTTTGTTTCATGTCATTTGTTGCAATTTATGTGATTTTGTGACTCATTTTTGTAATATTTTGTCTTGTTTTTTTTGTATATTTTTGTCTGACTTTTGTCATTTTGATCATAAAATAAAACAGACACCTGTGACTTAAAGTTTTGTGCCTTTGTAGATAAACTGTGATCTGTAAGTTGTAATGTGTAAATGATAAACTGAGGCATAAATTCATTTTTCTGACGAAATTTCAGGATGTTCTTAATGTTTTGTAAAAAGTAATTCACTAAATATGAACATTGTCAGAATGTACTTTTTTTCAAGAGTATCTTTAGGATTTAAACGCCCCAAAAAAGTGTGAAGTCGAAGAAAACCTCAGAAGGGAGATGTTTTGCTGCTTTTTGTGCCAGAAGAGGAGAGCAACTCCTTAATCCTGCAGCCCTGGCCTCTGGCAATCGGCTCGTCTCACAGGCCAGACACACACAAACACACACTTCTACACAATGTGTAGACCAGATCAAAGCCTGACAACCTCTGCAGACCCCCACTACAGCCTCAAATTTGTCTCTGGGACTCTTTTTCTTGTTTTTCCTCCATGTTTTCCCCCTCATTCTTCCGCTTTCTCCCAGATTCGTTGCTCCTTTAGAGATCTGGGGACCTCTTCCATCCCCACATCTCTCCCTTTTTCAGCTCCTTTTCTTTCTTTTCGTCTTTCTGTCCCCATGAAATATGTCCAGCTGGATTTAGCTCCTTCCTCCTCAGCACTCAGCTCGCCAACCCAGGAGAGAGAAAGAGAAGCAGCTGGTTTTACACAAGAGGAAGGGATGGATGGATGGATGTGGGGGGATGGGGTGGAGGGTTGAAGATGTAAAAAAAAAAAGAGATATGGGGAGTGGGAGATAGAGAAATATGGGAGATCATGGCCAAGGAAGAGTGGGAGAGAAAGAGGAGAAGGACAATGGATAGAGACGGGAAAAGGAAGAAGATATATAGACGAGATCTGCTGATGTGGAGGTTAATTTGAGTCCAGTGTCCTAAGAATCAACAAAACCTCACCATTCACTTACTCTAGATAGATAGATAGATAGATAGATAGATAGATAGATAGATAGATAGATAGATAGATAGATAGATAGATAGATAGATAGATAGATAGATAGATAGATAGATAGATAGATAGATGATAGATAGATAGATAGATAGATAGATAGATAGATAGATAGATAGATAGATAGATAGATAGATAGATAGAGAGACAGACAGACAGACAGACAGACAGACAGACAGACAGACAGATAGATAGATACTTTATTAATCCCAAGGGAAATTCAAGTAGCCACCACCTTCAAACAACTAGTTTACTTGCTCCAAACCAGTTCATGTAAACAATCCTAGGTGTTCTCCTAAAACAGAAAATCAAATGGGACTCAGAGATATTTGAGTCTAAATATAAGTTATGAACCAATCGACAAACTCACCAGCTTCACCAACATCAATGTGGCTAAAATCCTCTTCACATTTACCAACTACTGTTTGTAGTTTACTGCGGTATTGCCTCATTTTCATCATCAAATCAACTCAAACAGCAAGATGACATTCAGATGATTCATATGTGAAATAAACCAATAACTTCTGCACTACCCGTCAGGTTATTTAAGTTGTTGATGTTCAGTTTTGTCTCTAGTTTGAGAACAGTACTTCCAAACCACTAGAGAACAAAATTAAGATATCAATTACAGTTTCAGAAGCAACACAGAAGCCTGAACTATTCTCAGATAAAGCAGAGCCAACAGGTCTCAGCATCGCCAACAACAACAGCTGAAGAGAAAAAAGAGCCACCTCTCATCAACATATTTAAAAAATGACACCACACGTCGCCCACGCACTCCTGAATGAAAGAAAAAGCAGAGATCTGTGGGATTACATTACATTAAACTCACCCTCACTCACCACAGATGGGAACCCTGACTAAACATTCGGAGTCTACGGGCATCTTTCACATCATTTAATCACACCTATACTTAACATATTAATTTGGCATTTGAGGATTAGTTTGGTAAATTACAGTGGCGACTGTTGATTTCTGTGATAGATAGAGTGCTTTGGGTTTTAGCACGCCCGTTCTCGGAATGAGTCACGGCATTATACTTCTCAGACTGAGACAAACAGAGATTACTGGGCTTACCTTCTGCCACACAGGTAGACACTCTGTCAAACACACATTCACAGCGCACAAGGACACACACAGACAGCAGCTAAAGCCTTAAGATACACACAATTAAACACGAGCACCGAATGCATGAAAACTGATCCAGCACTGTTGCAATCGCTTTGAACGGTTGCCGACTTTTGGCCTACACGTTGCACTGCTTCGCATTTAAAGTGACGTTTCAGTTCTAAGGGGCCAATTCAGCCTCTTCAAAGAGCCTTTGTGTCACTTCTAAAGATGCATCAGGGAAAATTTAAGCTTTGTTTCTTATTCTCATGACAGCATCCAGCAACAATGTGGGTTTTATGTTCGTGCAGCTTAAGGAAGTAGTACAAATTTCAAAATGAGAATTTCGAAAACCACTGGAATCTGTTCAATTGGTTCTAGGAGGATGTTTATCAGGGAGAACAGGAGGCAAACATGGATGTCAAAAGTAATATAGAGGCCTAATAAATAACATATAGCATAGATTTTTGCAGTTTTGGTAAAAATTTTAATTGTGAAAAGTAATATTTTGAAGATAAACCTCAAGACATACATGTTTTCAGTAGCTTTTGGCTGCTGAACATTTCATGTTTGGTTAAATTTGGGAAATTGATTTTACAAAATGCTATCCTGTTTTGCCTCTATTCATATTTTTATATTATTTTACTTTGTTGAACTAATGGATTTTATAGTATCTCGATGATTCTACACCACTTTTGTTGCTGTCTGTCAACCTGAAAAGCACTTTGATCAACTCAGGTTGTTCTAAAACATGCTACATAAATAAATTTGATTTGAAAAAACATTTATTGTCTTTTTTTTTTTGCATATTTTCCCTATTGAGCTTTACTTTAATATGATTGCTTTGGTCCACTGCAAGAATATCCAACAATGCATTGTTAATTGTTGTGTTTCACAGATTGATTTTACATAGAAGTTTCTCCAAATTCCTGTCAGAAATACAAAATCTTGTGGTCACTTTTTTTACATAAGTACGCCACAAAAACACCTTAAATCTGCTGCAATATTCAGAATTATGATTTTTTTTACTGACATATTTGATGGTCCATTTGTTCTGCATAAACCTTTGAGCAGAGTCGCCCTGCAGTGGGAAAGCGAAGGGATATTGAAAAGTTTAATCTTCGTAATCAGAGAAAATGTTTGAATATGGAGGAAGTTCGAGAAGATTCCCAAAGGAGTGGGCAAAGTCTGATGACATTATGATGCATATTTAAGTCACTCTTTCATTGTTGAGTAATGTCTGGCAGGTTATTTCTTCATTTAAAGGCAGGTGGAGTCACAAGTTTCAGTGTCCTGACGTGATCTCAGTGTTGTTTCAGAGCCTCTTCAGCAACTTATACACGGAGGAGACAATGAGGCCCTGTAGACCAACTTCCTCACAGTGGATATTTCACCTCGTCACAACAGAGGAAGCACAGACGTAACTGATAAACAATAAAAAATCAAAACGCACAGGTGTACTATCTTGCAATTTAAAGTAAGAATTTACACCGAATGGTTTCGTCCGTTGCCCGGCCTTCACTTCATCACCAAGTTTGATGAAAATCGTTCGGTAGTTTTTATGTAATCCTGCTGTCAGACAAACAAACAATACTCCAAACATTCCCATCACCAAGGAAGCTCGGCAGAGGTTCTGCTGGTTTCCATTTTAGGTGAACCTGTTCTATGGTGGTATTGTGCTTGTAGGTTGACTGGTTTTGCCAACTGGAACACTTAATGGTTAATGGTTTTGTCTGTCACTGTGTCATTTCTGCTGTCAAGGCAATATCTCAGGCCAAAACTGTTCTTCATGCACCTGTCAAATATGAGATTTTGCATCCATAACATGTTTTCATTCATACAAGTGGAAAGAAAGCATCGAAAATACACATTTAAGTGTTGATTTTACTACATTGTGTGTATTTGTGTCTCTTGACTTCATTTATAACATGTCTTCAAAAGCAGTTTTCTACAAAATGTTGTTTTTTTTAGACACAAACCTGCTTTATCTACATTGCAAAGGTTTATACAGAAGGGTTTGTTAATATATCATTGACAGTCTCTATTTCTAGAACATTTATTTCATCAAGACAAGCAAAATTAGATTCTTTTTCTAGCTTCTGACAATGTTTTCAAATTTATGAAGTGATAAAAATATACTAAATTCCATCTGTTAACACTTAAAAAGTTGAAATAAAAAATATTTAACCTGGTTTTACACAATATCCAGATGTTTTTTTGGGGGGAACTTCTGGAAAAAATGCTTTTAAGCATGAATAATTTGCTATTTTTGCCATTTTTAAATTTATATTTAAAAAAAAACATTAAATTAAACTCAATAATAGAAATAATCACTACTTACTAATAGAAAACATAAACGTCCTAATGTAAGTAATCAGCTGGAGAAATGTCACTGAGTCTATGAGTTTAAAATTTTACTGTATTCACCTATAATATAGTGAAATTAAGGAAGTTAAGACACTTCTTAATGTGAAAAGCTTGAATGATATCACCTGCCAAAACTCCTCGACAAAATAATGATTGATTAGAATAAAATACAATCAAATCCAGGTAAAAGTAGATCAAATCAAAGACTGATTTTAATTGTACTGAATGTGAATAAATTATATTTAATTCAATAAATATGTTGAATTTTAATGGGTACATTCCATAAGTTTTGTGTTGCAATGTCAATACTATATAGATATATAGTATTTAATACAATACAATTTTTAAAGTGTGACTATGCATTTCATCTGTTTCCTAGAAGACTTTAAGGTTCATTCTTGCCCTCAGAAACTGTACGGAGACGGATTTTTCTGTTGTCATATGACCTAAATATGGAACTTCAGTCACCTGCTCCTGGACTCGTTTTCTGTTTCATGACTTACTTACGTCATTAAATGTTTGTAAAAGCTTTAGAAATGGCAATAAGTTTTTTTAGAACTTTTTTTTGTCGCACAGTTTCCCAGTAGAATTTACCTTCGGCTCATTTACGTCCATTATGTTTGCACGACACCGTATACTGTCGCTACAGTAAGCCAATAGCAAGACCACATAATAAATGTGCTTGTTTAGAATGACACCACTCAAATTACAACACATGCATACAACTAACATATAGAGACACACAAAGAAACGCACACACATGCACCCTATATGCTCATGCGCACGCACACACACACACACACACACACACACACACACACACACACACACACACACACACACACACACACACACACACACACACACACACACACACACACACACACACACACACACACCTAACCCTAAACCCAATTCCTCAGCCGTCTACACTGCCTGCTGCTCCCGCAAACGAATTAGTCACACATATTTGCATTTGCACACCAACCCGCCCGGCAACAAACACAACAAGGGCTCGAGGTCGCACACGCATGTGCAAACACACATGCATGCGGACACATTTGCGGGCCACGCATGTGCGCGGCTGCACACTCGAACACGTGAGGATGTTTAAGCGAACACGCCCGAAGACAAACACGCCAACATGAGCACACTCCCAACACACACGTGGAAATCTGCACACTCCCACTCTACTGGTGGTCCTGCCTGGAGAGCAGCTAAAGCTCCTTCTCCTTTGTCTCTCGTGGGAGGCCCAGACAAAAGCAACAACCTGACAGGTAAACAAGCCGTCATGTTTGGGCAGACCTACCTGAGAAAGGCTCTCACCCTTCTCAGCCTCACCCGGCACACCCTCCTCCCACCATCACTGGCCCCAGTCTGCCACTTTTCCTCCACAGTGGGTCTTTTTACATTTCTAGCCCAATCTTAAACCTCGTACCTGCAGCTTTCCAACTTCGCTGGGCAAATCTGAACAAAACTCCTCTAAAATCATTCAGGCGCAGTTAGGGAGGCCTCACAAGTGACATGAGCCATGTTTGAGATCCACAGCTCCAGAGCAACAACTGATCGTATTTGAGTATATAAAACTTTTAAACTTAATTCTATATTTGCTGAAGATATCAGTGAGCTTAATGAAAATCTAAAAAGTGCCATGTGTAGTTTTTATCTGACTTATATGTCGAGTTATCCTGCAGCCAGGCAGAATGTAGTATCCGTGGTGTTTTTGTTGACTTTCTGAACATCATGGAGGATTTGTAATATGTCAGTGTAGTTGTAACATAAAGTGTGTAAATACTATAAGTGGAGGTTTTTACCAATTTAGAGTTAATTGGAAATAAAAAGGAACGTAAGCCTAACCGATATGCAGCTGACTTTCAAACTGCAAGTGTGGCAGGTCATTGTTGAACCAGCAGTGGCTTTATAAATAAACCTAGACATCAGTTTGTTAAAAAATACACCAAGGTTGTGCACGGTTTTCAGTTTACAGAAGTACATATGACATGTTTATATAGCATCAAATTAGTACATGTTTTGGCATGAAAACGATGTTTAAGACAAGAAAAGTGTGGGTTATGACAGTCATAACTTACACGCTATCAAAAATGATTTATTATTAACATGAAATTAGTAGATTTGTCTTGCTTTATAAGCTATCTGAAGTTGTTTCTATTGATGTAAACAGAAGAATGGCTCAATAATGACACTGTCAGTTTGCTTTTCAGTTGATCACCGCTAAAATAGTTCATGACGGATGAGAAAGACTTCTTCTACAAAGATGCCCTGATAATTAATAAAAATAATAATAATGACAGCAACACCAGCAGCAACTTTGCTGATGTTAATGTTCTCACCACAAAAGCTAAGAGACAAAAATCTCTCATAAATTCTCACAACTGTCTCGACAAAACATCACACAGGGTAGATTTAACCTCCACTCGTATGTTTTGTTATCCTTTGGTTTTAATTTTTGTGTTTTGGTTGGTAATGTCAATTATTATATCCAATAATTTTTTTTTTGACTCACATGCATTATTTATATGTTTGTTTTTAATCTTTTAATCTGTATATATTTAGGTTTGTTCATAAAAATAACCTTTTTTCTATAGCATCTTTAAAAACCGGAGTTGCAAGGCTCTTTACGAAACATTACAATACACAAAGCATTAAAAAGCAACAATAAAACATTAAAAGAAGGCAATAACATGTTGGTAAAGATGGTAAAACAAAAGGGCAATCATAATAAATTGGAAAATATAATATTTTATATATGCTTCTCTGTGCAGGTGGGTTTTTAAAAGGTTCTGATCATAAAGGGGAGTTTGTTCTCGAGGGGTTAAAACGGTAAAAACATCGTTCCTCTTTGTTTTAAGTGGAACTTTTAACAGAAAATATGGGAAGTATTGCTTGCTTAATGACTTAGTGTTTCCTTTAGCAGCACCAGAATGTTGACATATGGGGTTTAGAATGAAATACGTCTCAAAAACTGTTGGTTGGATGAACGTGCAACCTGCTGTGGACATTCATGGCTGTCTAAACTTTGTGATCTCATGACTTTCCAACTCAATGGTTGATGAAACGGTTCCATTTTCTTTATAATAAGCATCACAGCAGACTCCCAGAGCCTACAGCGTGACTGTAGGCTCGTATTAACCTGTTAGACCAAAATGTCAGCGTATGTGTGTAACCGGCCTTCATATTTGAATGCAGTATACCTCGATGATTAATTTTAGGTCCTCAGCATTATTCTCAGCAGATTAGGGATGAAACCGCAGCGGCTCTGGTGTCGTGTTCATTGTGCGTTCATTGTGCAGACAGCCGCAAAGTTATCTACCCTACAAGCTACAACGAAGCAGAAAATAAAGACGTGTTTCACAAGACAGAACAAGAGCAAAACAACCGATTTTCTGGCCTCACTAAAGCGTATTTGTGAATGTTTTGGTTCAGTGGTGGCTGGTTTCCCTACACAGGAATAACATTTTTACTACAGTGTTGAACATATAAAATTGTCTAGTCAAATCTTAAGTATTTATATTGCAATAAATTTCTAAATTTATCAGTTTTGGTATGGAAACGGTGTGTGTATCATCATTAATAACAAATATTGATCAAACCCAAGCAAATCCCTTCTTCAACTTCATGCTTTTTTTTCATGCTTCATGCTTTGGGATTTAGGTTTTGCAGCAAAAGACAGTAAAGGCCACCCACACCTGCCTTATCACAGGACTGTATTTCTAGTCTTTTCTCGCCAAATAAACCTCAGAACTAGTTTGTTTCTTCTGTACAATAGATGACAGACAGTGGAAGATTGCGACTACACAGATGAAAAGTGTGAAAACTTTTCTGCAAATTTGGAGATTTTTTTTAAATTTGCCATTTCCATTATTCATTTCCAATGTGACACTTTAAAACACGCATCCAATCAATTACTTGCAGAACAAACCACACCATGAGCCTAACTGAAACCAGCAAATTTACTGTCCATAATACCAGGTAGCTTAGCAGCAGGTTATATGTGCTTCAGATTTATCAAACTCGTCAGTCGTTCATCCCCCTAACTTTCAAATACTTATCCGCAGCCACAAATAGCAATGAAAGAAAAATGGAATTCCCACACCAAAGTGCCACTTCAAGAGGTTATATTACCAGCTGATTAAAGCAAGAGCTACTTCTTTCCATGGAGACATCTAGCTAACTAATAAACCTCTTGTCAAAAGAGTCAACAACTTTGGTAAAAGATAGTGGAACAGCAAAAGACACAGCAAGCAGCTAATGGTCACTACTAGTAAAACAGCAAAAACACCAGCTTTGCGTCTGTTTTGCAGCATTTTATTGACTAAAAGCCAGTCCAAGATTTACTTTTGTCTGTCCACTTGCTAGATTACTCTTCTTCGTTTCTTCAACATCCTTTTTATATTCCTCTGTACTGAGAATTATCTTTCGTTTTCCAGCTTTATTGCAGGTGGCAACCGGATTAAAGATGATGCCTGTACTGTGAATACCCAGCTAGACTCTTCTTACAGTTGGAATGTAGTGCCCCATAGCGCTATGCTTTAGTCGCAAGAGATCATGCTTGATCAACCCAAGTTACATAGCGCCAGAACAGGTGTTAGGGAATATGTATCCCTATTACAAGTCAGTGCATCATGAAAATTACTTTTAAAGCTGCAGAATAGTTGCTTAATGTGTATAAGGTGTGTCTACTTTCCAACGGGCACCAACGAATGACCTATTTTCTTAAATTTGTTGTTGGAAAAGAACATCCTAATGACCCTGTAAGTGACTTAAGAACAAAGATTTTTAGTTTAAGTTTTCATTGGGTCTACTTTGCAGCGGGATCCACTGATGTTACTGGAATACTTAAGTGATATGCTTGGCTTTTCATGACTTTTCTTGTTTTATTTCATAATGCAGCATTAAAACTAGTGTAAAAATGAGGATACAGGGCACAAGGGCGTAAAACCACATAATCTCTAAGTAAATTAATTTTCTGCAATACATTAGGTAAGTTATAAATTACTGTTTTACTGAAAACTACATAAAATGAAAGTGACATAGGGAGAGCAATAAAGCCAGAGCGCCGTATTACAGAAGAAGCCATGTTGCGTGTGCTGCTGTGGGAAAACACTCTTAACCGGCTGAAGATAAACAGATTCCCAGCAGTTCATCTTCCTACTCCTCCTCCTCCCTAACTCCTCTTTAACCTGGCCTGCTGGGTCAGGCTACTGTGTGTATGCGTTTGTGTTGCTGTGTGTATATTACCTGCGTCTGGCTCCAGCATGGGAAAACAAAACAGCAAGGAGGAGGCATTAAGGGCTAAAATCCACAGAAACTTCTCAGGAACAACATCTTGTGGTTGCAGAAACTAATTTCAGTCATCTAGTGTGTACAAGCTGACATATCTAAACAAAAATACTGGTTTTAGTGTTGGTTTGTTGTCCTAAATTTAAATTTTGATGATATTCAAAAACACTTTACAAAGAGGAGCCACCCGACAGAGTTTCACTGTTCGAGCTTTTGATTGATGAACTTGAAAGAAAGGTTTTTTATTTCTCCCCAAGTGTGTTGCTGCTATAAATAGCCATCTTCAGAAGATGTCTGTGCACTTTTGTTGGCCTTGTTAATGACAGTGTTTTTGTGATTTCTATCAGAACTCCTGAACGTGAGAAGGAGCTAAAGTGCTTCTTGCTAAAGACTCTCGTGCTCGGCTTTGGAGCAGCAGATACCGTTTTATCTGACAATCAAGATAAAACTGTCAGGGTGAGTTCAGTGCTGCAGCTTTTCCCACTCTCCATTCCCATACCTGGATCATGTGGAATTCCCAGAGAAGGGCAGTAAATTGTCCGGCGGGGCGACGTTGTCCTCTCCCTCCTGAATACCTTCCACTCTGAGAAAAAGAGACAAGAGAGGAGGCATGTTGAGTTTCACCTACGTGTCCTTAGTGAAAAACACATACATCACTTCTTTTTTTTTTTTTTTTTTTTTTAAAGGAGGGGAGGATGTGAATCTGAGGTGGAGCAGCATGTGTGCGAGTGTGCATGTAAATATGAGCTTGAATGTGTTCATTCCACGACTTTCTCAGCTCCAACTACCTCCAGGATGTGATGAATAGGGAGTGTGGTGCTTTGTGAGAAATAAAATATGTGGTTGACCTTTTGTTGGTGGACAAACACCGCCGAGGCTCCAGAGCAAACACGCAGACGAGGCTCATTCAACCTCGGTGGTTTTTCTTGATCAATATGTGACCCTTACTAGCAGAAAAGTTCAGACCTCGCCAAGAGCAATGATGCTGTTTTGTTGTAGTAACATCTCAGAAAGAAATAAAACTAACAGGTGGTTTTATGTAGCAATACTGTGGTCAGTTCAGCGTTTGTTGTCAAGTGAACGTGCACATCAGTGAGCCTTATAGATTTATTATTGGATGTGAAAACCACATTTCAAATTGTTCATGACTTGCAGTCCCGTTTCACCGGTGCAGGAGTAGTCACTGCAATTTAATGTCCTCTGTGACATAAACTGCAGTGCTAAATAAAAGTCAATACCTTTAACCTCACAGTGTCGCTGCAGGTTTTTCCATCATCATCATTCAAG
This sequence comes from Amphiprion ocellaris, assembly GCF_022539595.1. Taxonomy (NCBI): domain Eukaryota; kingdom Metazoa; phylum Chordata; class Actinopteri; family Pomacentridae; genus Amphiprion; species Amphiprion ocellaris. Next base: position 3,754,644 of record NC_072779.1, read on the forward strand.
CAGAAATGCAGCAAACCTGTAAAAGGCAGGGTATCTAACAGGAGGCAGACTGAGCTTTTAAGCACAAAGATTTTGTCCATTTATCAGGACAGCGAGATTCACAGAGCTGTCGTCAGTATTCCCACAACAGAGGGGACATGTGCTCATTCAAGCTCTATATTTTTATTCTGGGACTCCATTAAAGTATCTTTGCATGATTCACAGTTTTAAAAATACTTTGTTATCTTATACTGCCTGTTATGCAACCTCTCAGTTGAGGCTTTTTGCCTGAAAAAGGCAGTATTAGCTCTGGCCTTTTCAAGACCCTTTTCCCTAAAAGCCCACTTTCTTCTGATTGGCCGGCTTCAGGAAGCCTGCTTGTAAGCATCAAACCTTCTTTTTGGCAGTTTGGAGGTCATGAAAGCAGCCTGTAAACCTATTAAGTAATGTAATTACTCCACCAAGGAACGTGGTGGAGTTAGGTGACTACTGGCTTTGTCCATCCGTCTGTTAACCTGTCTGTGCGCAACATTACTCAAAAACGGACACAGATTTGGATGAAATTTTCAGGGAAGATCAGAAATGACACAAGGACCATGTCATTAGATTTTGGCAGTGATGCGGCTTATAGCCTGGATCCACGGATTTGTTAAAGATCTCCGTATCATTGTGAGATAGCAGCACAGCGTCACTGTAACCATGACGACAAATGAACGCTACATCAGCTCCCTGCTTACAATCACATGGTCCTACTACAAATCCATTGTTTTCCATTGGAAATCATACGACTGAGCAGCCTTGGCGGACTACTGTGAACTCTGAGTGCTTTTCTTCTTTCTCATAATTTATAAATGCAAATGGTGGCTTCTCAAATCCCTCTATACAAGTTTGACCTTCAATCTGATATATAATATGAAAATACACAGCATGAACATCTGAAACAACACAGCTTATAGTAAAACGTGTGTTCGGTAAATATTAAGCTCATTACTTTCTTATTGAGAGACACAAGGGTGTATTTAATCTCTCAAGCACAACATAAGTGTCATTTATTTTCCATATATGCCCCAAATGTTCATGTGGCAATTGTGCCAAAATGTCAACTGAAGAAGGAAACTTCTGCTATCAGGAAATACAGAAAGATATTGTCACTAGTAAGATGTTTTCCTGCTGTCAACAAACAACTGCATAGTACCTCCCTGCACAATGGGCTGTTTATATGTAGGAATACATTAAATGTGAATATTAGTAGACTGTGAAGCAGATGTCCACATAAAAAAACAATCAACTTGTTACATTAAAATAAAGGAAAATTTAGAAACCTAGAAGCCTGAGCTTTCTTCTCACAAGGATTTTTTTTGCAAATCATTATTTTTTTATTTAAAACTTTTCTATAAAAGATTTTATGTTACAGAAAATAAAGAAGCGGCATAATGTGAAAATGATGCATATTTGATGTGAGAAAACCTCAAGAAGTCGGGTCCAGGTTAGAGTAATAATGATGGTGATGATGATGACAAAGAAGTGGTTTGCACTGAGCTTAGTTTTGGAACAACCCATTTGTCTAACATTTAAATGCTTGTGCTATTTTTGCTCTATGTAAATACCACCTCGCCTACCTTGTTTTCATTACAATAATTTCGCTCTTTTATCAGCACTGTTTCTATAAAGCTAATTCCGAGAGCTGCTAAACTCAATTTCATTCTATAATAGTGAAAATAAAGATCTATTATAATCCATTCAAGTAGGAATGTGATCACCAAAAAAAGAGGAATAGGTATCAAATTTTACTCCAAATTCAACTCATTTGAACAAAATCACAGGGGCCAGAGGATTTGCTCACAGCTGTGATGTAGACTTTAGATTTCACATCAAGTTTAATTAACAACTTTGTCTTTCTCAGTATGATGAGATCCTGAAATAAACCCAATCTGCTGGCCAGAAGAACACCTGAGCTGCCTGACTTGACCTTCTGCTAAACAAGCAGCAGAGAGCAGACATACCTGTGAGGGGGCGGTCTCACTGTGAGGCCTGAAATGGCTGAAGCTATTCTTGTAGCTTATTACAGTTTACACAGTTCACTGGGAAGATAAGAGCTGTAATGTCAGAGACCGATGTAAAGGTTTGCAGTGTCGTGACGATGTTGAGCATCTCGTGAGAACTGTGTACACTTGTGTTTTCAGTTTTTTGTTGGTGTGTTTGCCTGCTGGTCCTTTTTCTGGTCTGCACAGCTTGACTAACCTGTCTCTGAAAAGGTGCATCACGGTTACTCACCCTGCGTAACAGGTACCAAAATATTTCAATTCAGATGTATATATCATCATTGGTGGATGACCTTAAAACTGCGGTGATGCACAAGTGTGAGTCCATGTGCTTTGAGTGCATGCAGCTGTATGAGTGTGTCAGTCTGTGCACATGTACATGGGAGTGTGTTTATAAGTGTTTACACTGTCCAGGTTCAAGCCTCTGCTCGGCCTGGTTCCCCTGAGCAAGCAGGTACACTGACAGGCAGGGAGGCAGTGGCAGCTTCTTAATCATTTCTCCCCCCTTTTTGTTTCTCTTTTGACAGTCCTTCGCTCTTGTGTGACGGCCCACATCGCCGCCCCGGCCTGTGCACCTTTTCAGGGCTCCTGAAGCGAGACTACTAATGCACTTGCTGCTCTCTTCGCCGCCTCGTCGGCCCACCCTGAGCTCCAAACTCCCGTGACAGCGCAGGACGCTCACTTTGTCTCCCGTGTTTGTCAAAAAAATGTTTCAATATGTATTTTTGGGAACGGTAATGTTTGCACAATAAATCTTTGTGTCAGGGGAATACAAAGGGAGCTATAGGTCAAAACCTGGGCGGGTCACTCTCTCTATCTCTCTTTTCCTCGTTAACTCTCCACTCTACTTTCCATTCGCTCTCTCAGCCGGGTTGTTTTTCCAGCCTGCTGTCAGTAGGTTTATGTAGACATGCATCAGGCACAGAAGTAGGCTGAAGTTGCCTCCATCTGAGCACCCTTTGGCAGGTCACGTGCCGATGACCAGGTACAGTAAGGTCACCATAAACATTCTCAGTGCTGAGGAACACCTTATCTACAAACCACCCCTCTAGTCCAGTTTCATTGCAGATATCTTATTGTGGGAACCCTTTTTACTGGCATTCTGAGCAGCCATGATGAAGTTTAGTCACCAGGCAAAGACGACCAGGGGAAGTAATGCACCTGAATTGATGGAAAATTGGATGCACTTCCTTTCTCTCACCCCCAAAATGAGCAACTGCAGCATCAATGATTGAAAGAGACCAGAGAAACTGAGATTTTAATCAGAGAACAAGGTAAAGATCTCGGCAGTGTGGTATAAACAGTCTCTACAATCTTTTCTTAGTAGTGAAGCAAACATTAGTCGATCAGGAAAATATTAGATGCCCAAAATTTGTTGAGGTTGGTTCGTTGCAGGGGGGAAGAAATACTAAAACTCCACAAGAAAAGTCAACACTTGTCACAGACAGACATTAATGTTAACACAACTGGTTCATGCAGGTAATAAATACATAAGTCAGGCAAGAAATCAAAAATGTGACATCATTTTGATGATGTAAAGGACAACAGGTGACATTTTGTTATTATTCACAGACCTTATTTGAAATAAAAGTAGCTTCACGCTTGCTACTTAGCATGCACTCTAATGTTGGATAGCCTTCATAAACATGCACCATACTGTGTTGGAATAAATGAATGTTCAGATAGTTTCCTTGCTGTTTTTTCCAGACACACTCCGTATTACTGTGCTTTCTGCATTATCGATGTGGCTCGTTTCTGCGTGTGCTTCAACTATTTCGATTTTAAACGCTCATTGTTCCGGTTTTGTATTTCTCTGAAATGTAGTGCACCATTAACAATGTCACTCTCTGCCCTGAACTCAAATTATTTACTGATGTCGCCAAAAACATGCATATAAATCACTAAACTATCACCGTGAATGTGCAGCAACTAGTCGAAGGGCTTGAACTAAAGACTGCTAGTCAACTCGGGAAACCAAAAGACCTAAGACAAAAGCAATCCTGAAATAAACATAAGTCAGTTTTACTGAATTAGGTTCAAATACATTTAATTACTTGTTGTTTTTTGTTGTTGTTTTCTTTAAATCTCATTTGGGATTGGAATCAATCGAGACACGCTGAAAGGACAGAACTTTTCAACTAAAACTATAGACTAGTCCACCAACTTAAACAATACATAGATTATCAGTGCCTTCTAAAAATGACCTATATGTATTATTTCATTATGGTGCCCATTGTGGCAAGATGTTCATCACAGCTTCCAAAACTGTTCTATTATTCCTATAATTAGGATTTTCTTCAGTCCAAGCAATTGAGAAAAAGGTTTGAAGATTTGACAAATGTTCTATCTAAAAAATATCTAATTCAAGCTGAAAAGTTTTGACCACTGTGGTGGAAAATTAAATGAGAAGATAAATATCATAGCTTTATTAATCTGATACCAGTCAGTTAGCTTAGCATAGCACAGTGACTGAAAAGAGTGGGCAACAGCTAGCTTAAGGGTGTCAAAATCCATATCACCTCCAAGTGTTTTCGTTATATATGTGCAGAAAACTATGTTCTGTAAGATGCCGATGTATTTGCTATTTGAAAACTTCTTGGCATCTTCTCCAGCCAGTGAAAAAGCTTTAAAAACCTACTTATGCAGCACTAGATGAGAAAGTTAATAGCTACCAAGCAACTACAGCAGACCATTTAGGAGCTAAAGAGGCAGATATTTCCTTCAGAAGGAGGTGGAAACTAAAAACAGAGCTGAAAAAAAATGAATATTGGATTTAAAATACCACTTTCCCCAAAACAGCGGCTTTGAATGAGTGAGAAAGTTCCTCCATAGCTGCTTGCTTTGCTAAAAAGCTCACCATGTCAACTTCAAATGTGATGACCTGTGTTCAACTTGTGGCCAAGCAAATTAGTTACTGTGGGTTTCATCTGTCAAAAAGGAAAACAGCTACATAGAGTGAAGAAATGCAGCTAATTTACTGGTTAAACTGCTTGAAAATCAGTTAAATTATCCAAAACGTGAAGAACCAAAACAGCCCAGTGCAGCCACTCCACTACAAACAGTCAAAATCCTGCTGTAACCAGAGCAGCCACATGACCTCCAGCTTTTTTTCTTGTCCCTCGCTGGTGACAGAAGCAGACTGAAGGGGAAGAAGGGGGCGGACAGTTTCCCTCGACGAGCCGGGGGCTGGACTGAAAGTGGGGAAGCAGGAGAGGGGATGGTGATCTTAGTGGGACGGCACGGGGCAACGCTATCCAAACACAGCAGAGTGCTATAAGCCTCCACCATAAATCTCAGAGCTCGTCCACAGCCAGGCTTGTTCAGTGCTGTGTGCCGCTCCAGAGGCCAGAATCCAGATGTCGGAGAGACAGTAAATAAAACAATCCATCAAAACTGAAGAAAAAAAGAAAAAAACGGGAAAAAAGAGGATATTTTAAGACTTGCTTTCATGCAACTGATATTGAAAAGCACAAACTCTCCCCCCGTTTTAAATGATCATCAACGTAAGTCGGTTGCATCATGTCCAGTAGAAACTCCCTCAGTGAGTGAATCAGTACTTTAATCCCATTTGGGACAACACAGATATTCTAGCACCATTCGCTCATTGTAGCTCAAGGTGTTCCTGAATACAAAACAGGCCTGTTCCTCCGGATTAGTTTTGATCATTTAGAGATGCAGGTGGATTGAAGGGATAAACAGATATGGAAACCTCATTGTGGAATAAATATCTGAGGCTTAAAATCTTATCGTGCAGAACGTAGTGATGGTTTATTATTTAAGACCTCTGCCTGTGGACATGAACTGCTGCAGATGTGGGCCTGAATCCTGGAGGACCTACTCGTATGTTGTGTCTCTGCTGCTGCACCTTTCTCAGCTTTCAGTCGGTGTGATAAACAAACACGATGAAGGGAACGGACTATCCTGACTCCAGCAAACCATTTTGTTACTTAAGATCATGAGTTTCTCTGCTGTGACACAAATGAACTATTGTTTTAGGGATTTACATCTTCTGTTTTACAGATTTCTTCTAAAAAAAAAAATGAAGAAAAAGAGAGCCTTGCTCCAACTGAGATTCAATAGGATTACTTACAACGTCAAATCTTTTGGTTTAAAATGATTTCTGTATCATTGGTATATGAAAGCGCTGTGTCATTTACAGGCCTTGAAATGAAATTAACATGTTAGAATTTCCAGGAATTGGGGTTCGAGTACATTTTACTCTCATAGGTAACAATTTCAGGCAAGTCCAGCTGATAGTTTTCAAATTTTCCTTTATTTTGGAGACTTTTTCTTGCCCCTGACTTTTCCCAAACACAGAACAAGAGTAAATTATTTTGTAAATTACATATTTGTGTCCAAATTCCACTCTTGTAAGTAAAAAAATTTACCTTTCAGTCATATAGTAAGACATATTACGACTATAACTTAATCCATGATCTGTTGAATACCTTGTTTTCCTCGTTAAATTTCTACTTAGATTTTTTAAAGAAAACAGCATCCACTTTTTCTGACAGCATCACATCAAATAGATATCTTGAGTTTCATGCATACGCATTTCAGCCCCACTTCATCTTTGATATATGTGATATTCTATGAACCTAAAACTCGATTTTGTTCATTTGAGCTACTCATCGATCCGAAGAAATGAAAGGAAATGGATAAAACTAATGAAATAAACTAAAAAAAGCTTTAGTATTAGATGTCTCGAGTTCACTGAAAATGTCAATACCAATCAAGGATGCACCAAATTTTCACAAAAGCAGTCAGTAAACGGTTTTGCTTTACCTGGTTGATTATTTTAATAATTCTAATTGGTGCTAACCCTGCAACATCATCAGCAGGTGAGATCAAATCAACCTTCAGAACTGATCAACATCTGAAAACAAGGAATCATTCTTGGAAGATACACTACTGTTCAAAAGTTTGGGGTCACTTAGAAATGTCTTTATTTTTGAAAGAAAAGCATTTTTTTCAATGAAGATAACATTAAATGGATGATAAATCCAGTGTAGACGTTGTTAATGTGGTAAATGACTATTCTAGCTGGAAACAGCTGATTTTTAATGGAATATCTCCATAGGGGTACAGAGGAACATTTCCAGCAACCATCACTCCTGTGTTCTAATGCTACATTGTGTTAGCTAATGGTGTTGAAAGGCTAATTGATGATTAGAAAACCCTTGTGCAGTTATGTTAACAAATGGATAAAAGTGGGAGTTTTCATGGAAAACATGGAATTGTTTGGGTGACCCCAAACTTTTGAGCAGTAGTGTATGAAAAGCTAAAATTAAGAAAAGGATTCATGATGTTTTTGTTTTTAAGTCGGAGAAAGACATTCTTAGTCAAACTCAATCAAAACATGGTGCTGAAAAAACGGTCACTAGAACATCCAGTTTTGGTAGTCGGCCATTCAAATGCTGTAGCAAAAGGAAACATCACTTTAACTGGCATCAGCTTTATGTTCACATGAAAAACTGGAAGCTGGATGTCTGACTCTCATCAGCTCTAAGCCAAAGAGAGCTGCCGGGTTTGGACAAAGTGGAAAAAGGGGATGATGCCTCTTGAAATGATGATCTATGGACTAGACCTGTTTATGTTGGTAATCTCCGAGTCCTGCGTAATCAAAACATCACTAATTTCACTGCCGATTGGAAACTGTGACATGTGCGTTTTCAACACACTTCAAGGGGGACTGCTTCAAAGTAAGAGGAAAAAAAAAGTCAACTGGGAAGCATCTATTCCTCATAATAGCCCCAGTGATGAGTGGATGACTTCATCCTGAAGTGGATAGATATCCATGCTAGTGGAAACTTCATGTAGTAAATATCCCTGCATCGCTTGCTGGCCATCTGTCTAACAGGCAGTTGTGTGTCTGTCTGAGCATCTGGGCAGGCTGGCTGGTCGGGTGTTTGGCTTGTTGACATGCAGACTGACTCTCAGTCTCTGCTGCGAGTTAGAAAAACGGCTACGACTCTAGAGAAGGCTTTCCATCCTGTCGAGCTGCCCGGCATCAAGCTTGCAAAACCCTCCTGATTGATTCTACAGAGTCTGGATGACACACGGTTCAAAAGCACTTCTCTGCTCTTCGCTCAGCGGAAACAGGCCTTACATGCTAATGCCACAAGCTCTGCTTTATTATTATGGTTGTCCTGGATGGCGAGAGAGGTTTTGAAGGGCCACAGTGAAGAGAAATGACAAAAAAAGACTTTTTTGGTGGGCAGATTAGAAATAGAAACTTGACTCACATGACTCTGTGATGCTTGTGCTAATATCCTCCCAAATCAAACCGACCCTTGGTGGAGGCGTGAGCTTGTTTTCCACCTCTCCAGCCGTTCTGTTATTTAGGAATCACTGTTTACGCTGCAGAGGTGACCATCAGACAGGCCACAGACACACACCTCCTCCCCCATCACACACACTCTAAACGGGCTAAATAATCCCTCCACCTATTTGCACAGGAGAGAGGAGGCCACAGCCTCACCTTCAGGGTACTACTTAACTCCTCGAGTCACTCGTTGAGTAATCACAGCATTCTCCTGCCTGCCTGCCTACTGCCTAATTACAGTGTGTGCATGTGAGTGAGTGTGTGAGTGTGAAAGACTCATTATTTAGCAATGCAGGCCTCACAGGTAGACAATTACACAGGCTGATTCGGACTATTATTGCTATTTTGTGGACACAGTTGCAATGCTAACTAGCTGGGGTCAGATATTGAGGAATTAAAACTAACATAATTCTAACATATCCATCAATAAATGTAACTTAGAGTTGCATTTAAAAGGTTTAAAACGCATTACTGGCATCTTTTGGTGTAATTAATCCAGATTTTGACACAGAAATTAAGCAAAAGCTGCTCCTGACTGCAAGTGTGAGCACCTCCTGGGAGGAAAAGATTAGTGTCCAAATTGTCTGGATTTTGTGCACAGATTCTGGCCTGAGCATTATATCAGCCCATCTCCCCTTAGAGCAAATATTGACACGTCCATTTTGATGTAACTCGGACTGCTTCTTAAAAAAGACAAAGCAGGAAGATAAAAAAAAAAAAAAAAAACAGCTGACGTGAGGAGAGGTGAGAAAGAGCCTTCCCGTGTCTCCTGCAGGCACCATGGGAAGGAGGTCTGTCCGTGTCCTGGAGGGAGGCCCGCAGCTCCCCTTTAATCCCTCCAGGATCCCTCTCTCAGAGCCCGGCTTTGCTTTGTGCGCAGCTCTTGGCCGAGTTAAAAAGGAAAGTGTAAGGGTGGGACAAATTTCACACTTTCTCCCATGTCTCAAGCCAAAAGAAGGAGCTTGTAAACCGAGCATGTGAAGCTGGAAATATTCTTTGCTGCGCGTTTTCAGCGGTGCGTCGGTGCGTCTGGGCGATGGACGCTTGAAATCCGGCCTGAAGGCGCGTTTTGTCTGAAAGATGAACCACGCAGAAAGTCTGATAAGGACTTGGAATGGAGGAAATCACATGGAAATGATTTTTATATCTTATTGTGTGCTGTTGGTTTGATTTCCAGTTTAATTAAAAGTTTCAGTGATGCAGTTCGTCCACGGTTTACACTCTTCAATGTTTTCTCATTCAGTTACTTCGCTTTTTCGGCTTTTTGTCCAAAAACACACCAGTGTCGCTGCGCTAAAATGCACCAAATCCTGCGTTTATTTGCTTCAGGCCAAAAGGCTGTTTTCTTGTCATTGTTTTTTCGCTTTATTCATCCTCTCGAACGCGCACAAAAAGGCCTTTCATCTGTGCCTCTTCCCTTTTCAGAAAATTATTTCTGTCAAAAAAAAAGTTGCAAAATCTAGTTCAAAAGCTCGACCGTGTTTCCAGCAAGTTAAACCACAGAACAAATAAAACGTTGCATAATTAAAGTGTTTTGACTTGCAGGACAAAACATTGCTCAAACCTGCGTGTAAATATTAGGACATGAACAATTAATTGGTAAATAATCGTCTGTTAACAAGGACTCTGGCTGCAGTGGCCACACGGCTTATTGTTTGCCGAAACAATTAATTACCGAAAAGTACAAACAGTTTAACAAACACACTACAGCCTGCTGTACATCTACAGAAATAAACTGCTACCGAGTGTGTGCGTAAAAATGGTTGTTCTTTCCTCGTGCTTGACAAAAATAGAAATTAGATATAAAATGTAAGTAACATGCATCCTGTGTGATCAGTTCAGTTTAAATAAATGTTCATTTTTTTTTGTCTTTGTTAAATAAACAATATTTTAAAAAAAAAACTAAAATCTGGAACAGGAAAAACGAAAACATAAGATGTGTGTTTCCTTTCAAAGAAAGTGTCTTTTCAAGCAGTCTGACCATTTTAGGGAATTTCAAGACGACTTGTGTGAGTTTACAGAAAATTATTTTAAAACGTGGATGGCAATGAAAAGATGGGCTCTACTGCACATGATAAAAATCTAAATTATGATCAATATCATTACTATTATTAACATTATTATTATTGTTATTATTATGGAGAGTGTATTATAGTCTTCTAATTTTACTCTCTCTGCTGTTGATCATAGTGGTTTTAATAACAGAGCAGGAGAATATAATTAAAGATGAAAATTAGAAACTGATGTAGAAAATGCTGGAAGAAGGTGAGGAGGAAGAGCAGGGTCAGAAATCGATGAAAAAATGAAGTGATGAAGGCGAGGATGAAGATGGGGGTGATGTCAGGTGAGGATGGCCACCGAGATGAAGATTTTGTTTTTGGATAAAAGTGATGCGGATGAAGACGCGCAGGAGAGGATGAAGAGGAGCCTGGAGCTGCAGGAGGGTGAGGAGGGTGACGGCGGGGAGGCGGTGGGGGGGTGAGGGTGGCGGAGGCAGCGGGGGGTCGCGGTGTCGTGACGTCAGCGCGAGGCGTGCAGCGGAGCGCTCGCGAAGAAAACCAAACGGCAGCGCGGCGCAGGGAACCAAAGCGCTGATTACCGCGGACGCAGCGTTTACGCGCAGCCGACGCTAAAAGTTGGATTTACTGAACACCTGCATGGGGAAACTGTGAGGCTTTATTGTTTTTTTTTCTCCTGTCGTCTGCTGGGAACCAACTGGTGAGTTTGAAAAAAAAAAAAGCTGGCCAGCGGATTCTTTTAGCTGTGGGAATCGGTGAGACGACTGCCTGGCATGCCGCTCTTGATGTTTGGAAATATGAGTTACGCGTGATGCCGTGCGCAGCGCGAAATAGAAAATTAAATGTTGACAAGTAGTGATTCCGTTAAGCAGCGCGTGTTGGCGGCTAGTTTGGGGTCAGGGAGGCTGCAGTGACCGTAAAGAGGCCGAGAGGATGCAGCTTTACGCACAGAGGCGATCCGTGAAAATATTAGTTAGCAGTTTAGTCGCTGATGTTCAGAGTGTTTGGGCATCATTATCAGACATATGCAGCATAGGCTTAACTGTATTATCTCCAGCAAAAAACTGCCACCTTAAATGAACACAAAGCGCAGGCGTGTGCGAGCACTGAAGCACGAAGGGGACAGAAAGGAGCTGAGTGAAGATTTACTGAGGGCATAAAAGCAGCAAAGGGATTCCTGTAGATAAGAGGGGCTCTGTGAGTGTGTGTAGTGTCATGGCAAAGGTAAACTCAGTGTCTGTGATGTTGGGTCAAGGATGTTACTGTGAGCACAAAGCATGAGAACCTGCCTGAGAGCGTTTTTTATTACAGAAGAAACGATTTTTTTAAAAAAATGATAAAATGTGTGAATACGTTTGGAGAAATGTCGTTTGATGTAGGTGTAATTGTTATTTTTATTACGCAGTTTGCCTTGTCTCGGAATTTTCTTTTCGTAGTGATATTTTAAAACAAAAGTAGATTCAGAAAAGGACGCAGGAAGAATTAAACATGAAATATGAAGTTTTCCGTTTGTGGGGTTATTACTATTATTATTTTAACAACTTGCTGGTGCTGAAATCATTTTAATTTACGCAGAGGATCACGTTAAGATCGGAATATAACACTATGTAAAAAAAATTAATGTATTTTTTTAAAGTCTTTGATGTGAGGAATGTCTTCTGATGTAATTTTCTTGTGTTTTTCAGGCAACTGGAATGGAACTGAATCTGTCGAAGAATGTGATTTCTTGTGGGGATACAGGTATGACATGTTCTTTACTCGGTTTAACACTTAAACTGCCTTTGGACAACTATAATTTTCATGGAAAATTTTCAGCTACTATCAACAAAACTATTCTGAAAAACTAAGGACAGAGAAATGATTCTGCAGTCTCAGTCTGGAGCAAAGTCAGACATCTGCTGTTCGGCTTTTTGCTGCAATGTGCGTAATATGTGGGGAATTAAAGCTCAGAGCATAAAAACACGCTGATAGGGAGAATTATCAAAAAAAATGACTTGCAAATACATATCAAATGAAAACACACTGAACCATTTCCATTTTTGGGGTTACACACAGTAATCTCCTTTATTTTTTGTAGCTGGTTTCTGATGATGATGATTTCCTGGCGAGTTGTTTTGCATTTGAGGAAAAAAATAAGAAAAAAAAAAAGAAAAATAAAGCCAGATGGACAGAAAGCTACAAAAAGCTGAATTCAGAATGGAAAATGTTTCATGTCATCTTCGTCTTACAATAACAAAGTTTTAACTCAAATAAAAAAGAGGTTTTCTGGATTTAATCACAGACCAAAGGAAGAGCCATGCGTAAAATGGAGACGGGCAAACTTTGGACAATGCTCGGGGTTTTAGGCATTTACATGGCAGACACACACGTGAGGCTGAGACTGACTGAGTGCAATCTATTTTAATCTCATTTTCTTTCAGGAAATAATCATTTATAATAACAAACCAGCTTCAGCTTGAAAGGCTAGATTCTAATTACACTGAAACAGGATGATACGGTTTGAATTCCGGTCTAGTTTGCGTTTATCAATCGTGGAGGGCCTCTATTAACAGTTTTTGGTGATTTGTGAGTTTATATTTTCACGTATTACGAAGCGATTTCAAATGAGGTTAAACATGTTTCATCGTACAGCAGTCGCCTGATGCGTAAAAGTGGTAAATACGTCGTTCAAATGAGACTTTTTCGTCATTTTCTGACACTTTGTTAGATTTTTCCTGTTAGTTTTTCCCTTTGCTGACCATTAGAGGTCGTTTTATTTACACCTGCATTCCCTCTGCCAGGTTGGTTGTTGGTAGTCAGACTGCAGGTCAAACAGGCCTTGGACCGAGCAGGGAAACCATCACCAAGGCAATAATCAGCTCCTCGCGTCTCCAGTTACTCACCGTGTCCAGTTACATCTCCTCTGCCGCCCTGCCTTTGAATCTGCTCGCCAGCTTTAATTTTCTATACGCTTTGTTTTGTCGGCCCCGTGGTTGGCTTTACTGTGCTTTCTTGCCCAAAGAGGGACAAAAAACATATCAAGACTGTATTTTTTTGTGTGTGTTTGGTGTGTGATTAATGGCGTTCGTCGCGTTTATTTTCACTGCTTGGAGGAAAAATATGAGTGTTTGCATTGCCACTGGCCTTTAACCTGTCCTGCCGGATGGAAAGGCTTTTTAACTCATCCATCACACGCAAGTGCCCTCCAGAGCAGAGGAGGAGCGGGACGCGGGCAGGGATGGAGGCTGAGGAGGGCTGGCTATTTAGATTACCCCCATCTATCAGCCTGTAATATGTGGACAGAGGAAGGGAGAATTCACAAGAGCTCCACCATGGCGAATCTCCATGTGCTGCAAATCCCGTAATATTCCTGCGGGGACCTCAAGGGTCATTGGGTTTAATGTGATTTTATTGTGATTTTTTGGATCATTTTTAAATTGTAGCTGCCTTCTAATGGTTTCCATTATGGTAAATGTTGCTAACAGTGTGTGATACAGTATATTTTCTACATATTTTGAGAGTTACTTCACTTTTTTCACTTTATGAGCCTAAAAAACTACCCAAAAGTGTTTCATGGATACGCAATGTACCCAGTAACCTCCACTAAACAACACACACCGTTGCATAGTCAGCACCACCTGCTGATGACCAGGTCCTTGAGGTCACTTATCTGTTGAAATTGTGCCAAATATCTCCTCAAAAACATTTTACGCACGTTGTTGCTGCTCTGAAAGTGAATAAGCAGGTACAGGATGGTGGTTTCCAGCCCAAAATCACTTCGGCAGGCTGTGGCGATGACTCGAACAGGCCGCGATGACGCACGTTGGAGCAAGATTTTGGAATAACGACTGAATTCTGCAATAAAAATGCAAAAACCGCTTAATTGGTTAATTTAATTACATCCATAGTTCCTCATTCGGTGTAAAAAATAAAGCCCCTCTGGACGAGACCCTCTGTAACACACGCTCTGTGCAAATCTAGATGGAGAAAAGCAGGTTGATCATTGAGGGCTTTTGCACAATTGTCTTTTCGAAGGGCCTTCGGGGGAGTTTTCCGGTTGGACGGGGATCTCATGTCAGAAGTCGCTCTCATACAATGGCCGAATAAGCTCGAGACTGGCGCCGGTGACAGTCCGAGTCTGAGGCGCGGAGGCCTGAGCTGGTGCGAGTTTACCTGACATGTAGATCACAGGTCGGGCCACAACAAACCAGCGGGTCAGCTGGACTCACGTTGCAGAGGAGGCTAAAAACTAGGAGTCTGTAATCAACCCAGAAAAGGACATTTGTAAAGTGACCTCGTTTGTGTTTCGCTTGAGTTTCTCAGTTTGCGTAATTGCGCAGAGGCACGATTAAGAAGTGTATTTCTCTGATTGGCAGAAAGAGTCAAAAGTTGGATTTTTCTCAAGAGTTGAATAATTCTGGAGGGTTGAGGAAGATTTCAACTCTTAAATTCAAAGAAAAACAGATTTAATGGTAACTAGTTCCTGACTTGACTTGCAAATGGTTGCTTTTATTTTAAGATTATAAAACTCTGCAGGTCTACTATGTGAATGATTCAAACCACAGTCACGTTAAACGGAGATTACCGCACACAGAGTTCAATTATAGGCGCACAGGCCCAACACAGGTCTATGGCCATAATGTGTAAGAAGAGACTAAAGAAAGTCTGACAGGTTGTTCATCCAGGTCTAAAATGAAGCTGAGATTCTTTTTGAGTCATCAAAACGCAACAGATTTACTAAAACCTCAAAGTGTTGCAATAAGACCACACCTGAAGTCGACCATTCAGACGTTTTCTGAAAGAAACCACATTCGAAAACGCATCTAATTTCTGCTGTACTACTACAGGTTTTTCTGCCTGTTGCACTCCAGAGCAGCACACACTAAGATAAGCTACTCAGAATCTGGACGCATGAACGTCCAGAGGAAACCCTTAAAGCTCCCTGTCAGACATTGCAAACGCTGTGCATGCAGGATGAGAGAATATAATCCCTCTAGAGGACACGCTGAAAGCATCTGATCTGAGCATCGCATCTTTATTGAGACGATGCAACAGGAGGCCATTTGGTTCAGATTTGGATAACTGATTTGGAAAACAGTAGTGGGCCGTCTGGTGCACCGATAAGAAAAACCAAAGTCCAATGTGTCACCATCAGGTGTAACCAGGTGGAATTACTGGACGTAGCTAGTTGACCATAGAGCCTGTTTGTTGAGTTTAAAGATGTTTTTAAATGTCTCCTTACAAACCGATGGCTGTTAAAGCGAAATAAAGCGCGTATAGATCTGCTGCTGTCAACACATTACTATTCTCTGGTGTATTTAGTAGCAGAAATTTGTGGCGTTGGCCCTGCTACACACAAAAAAACTGTCCGGATACAAAAAACACATCGTGCTGAATAACGACAAAGACGTCTGATGTGCCATTTATTTGTCCTGGTTGTGTCTTTGTGAGCGTGGATGAATGAGCCGTCAGTTTACAGTGTCTGTCATTCAGACACACAATAAACTCGATAGCATCGTGCACTTTTCATACCGAGAAAACAGTAACTGGGCAGGCCCGTGTTAGAGGGCAAATGTTTATCCAGCTCAGTACATACCCGAGATATACATCATGTAGATCACAGGTCGGGCCACAACAAACCAGCGGGTCAGCTGGACTCACGTTGCAGAGGAGGCTAAAAACTAGGAGTCTGTAATCAACCCAGAAAAGGACATTTGTAAAGTGACCTCGTTTGTGTTTCGCTTGAGTTTCTCAGTTTGCGTAATTGCGCAGAGGCACGATTAAGAAGTGTATTTCTCTGATTGGCAGAAAGAGTCAAAAGTTGGATTTTTCTCAAGAGTTGAATAATTCTGGAGGGTTGAGGAAGATTTCAACTCTTAAATTCAAAGAAAAACAGATTTAATGGTAACTAGTTCCTGACTTGACTTGCAAATGGTTGCTTTTATTTTAAGATTATAAAACTCTGCAGGTCTACTATGTGAATGATTCAAACCACAGTCACGTTAAACGGAGATTACCGCACACAGAGTTCAATTATAGGCGCACAGGCCCAACACAGGTCTATGGCCATAATGTGTAAGAAGAGACTAAAGAAAGTCTGACAGGTTGTTCATCCAGGTCTAAAATGAAGCTGAGATTCTTTTTGAGTCATCAAAACGCAACAGATTTACTAAAACCTCAAAGTGTTGCAATAAGACCACACCTGAAGTCGACCATTCAGACGTTTTCTGAAAGAAACCACATTCGAAAACGCATCTAATTTCTGCTGTACTACTACAGGTTTTTCTGCCTGTTGCACTCCAGAGCAGCACACACTAAGATAAGCTACTCAGAATCTGGACGCATGAACGTCCAGAGGAAACCCTTAAAGCTCCCTGTCAGACATTGCAAACGCTGTGCATGCAGGATGAGAGAATATAATCCCTCTAGAGGACACGCTGAAAGCATCTGATCTGAGCATCGCATCTTTATTGAGACGATGCAACAGGAGGCCATTTGGTTCAGATTTGGATAACTGATTTGGAAAACAGTAGTGGGCCGTCTGGTGCACCGATAAGAAAAACCAAAGTCCAATGTGTCACCATCAGGTGTAACCAGGTGGAATTACTGGACGTAGCTAGTTGACCATAGAGCCTGTTTGTTGAGTTTAAAGATGTTTTTAAATGTCTCCTTACAAACCGATGGCTGTTAAAGCGAAATAAAGCGCGTATAGATCTGCTGCTGTCAACACATTACTATTCTCTGGTGTATTTAGTAGCAGAAATTTGTGGCGTTGGCCCTGCTACACACAAAAAAACTGTCCGGATACAAAAAACACATCGTGCTGAATAACGACAAAGACGTCTGATGTGCCATTTATTTGTCCTGGTTGTGTCTTTGTGAGCGTGGATGAATGAGCCGTCAGTTTACAGTGTCTGTCATTCAGACACACAATAAACTCGATAGCATCGTGCACTTTTCATACCGAGAAAACAGTAACTGGGCAGGCCCGTGTTAGAGGGCAAATGTTTATCCAGCTCAGTACATACCCGAGATATACATTGTGTGTGTGTGTGTGTGTGTGTGTGTGTGTGTGTGTGTGTGTGTGTGTGTGTGTGTGTGTGTGTGTGTGTGTGTGTGTGTGTGTGTGTGTGTGTGTGTGTGTGTGTGTGTGTGTGTGTGTGTGTATAAGCGCACCCAGCTGCGTCGTGCTGGACAGATTTCAAACATGCCTGCACGAATAAAAGGCCTATTTTACTCCAAGAGCGCAAAGCTTTGCACTGCGCGCTCCCGATAACTCTAGAAAAAAAAACGTAAACGCTGCAAAAAATATCCATCATAACCAGCTTCAGTTCAAAACTGAGTCTTAAAAGTCTGAGGAAACTGCCGCTATGGTGGATTCGCGTCTTGAAAATGCTTCATTTTCTCAGATTAGTTTAATATTTTCACTCCGCTCATATTTAAAGATGTTTTGTGACGCGCATGAACAGAAAGCAAACGTCTAATTAATTAAGAGCACTCTTCGTTTCCATGTGTTGCAGTCTGACGTCAGACTGTATCTGCTCGAGGTGGGTGTTTTCTTGCAGCGGGCAGGTTTAGTGGGTGGGACTCGCTCGTTTTGGGGACGGGAGATGGGTGGGTCTCCTGTGTGGGTTGGAGAGCCGGAGCTTCCTCTCGGCCACAGCGGGCAGAAGCTTTTCTCTGCAGCGGGTAGAAGGAGGGCGCACAGGGCGGTCACTGCTGCAGAGGAAGGGAACCGGTTGATTTTTTTTTTTAACATATATATCTTTTTTTGTTACGCCTTCCAAGTTCGAGGAAGAACAAAAAAGAACTGTCGTGGAAATTCTCCCTGCATGGTTCATCCTCTCATGTCGTGGTGTGTGTCTGACAGCGGGTGGATTTTTTGTAGCGCAGCTGTTGAGGAGAACTTTGTGCACCCCAGGATTCACCCCCGTTTCCTCTTCTTACGCATCCTTCTCTTCAAGGTGGGATGAATTTGGACAGAATCGCAGAGGCAGTGAGAGCACCGCCGCCCCGCGACGTGGCCCCCGCGTTTCATTTACAGAGAACTTCCAACAGCAGTCGAGAAACTTTAGAGAACTCAAGCAGCGAGTCTTCAGACACAGAGTTGGCAGGTACACAGTCAGAGTGCTTTTAGCAACTCAATTCCTTCTTCTCAGTGCAATAACAGTTTATTTTACGTCTCCATAAGCACGTTTACGGCCAAGCTGTCAGAGAAACATCCTCGGCAGTTTAACGCCACAGAAAAAGGAGACTGAATATTTAACTTGCTTTATTTCCGTGTGTTGCAGTTCACATGGATAAAATGCACCATTTGCCGCAAATCTTACTTTTCTGCTCTCGAGTTTAATGCGCAGGAATACCGAGCAAGGGAAAAATCCGGTTTTGGTGCAGTTACACCCCTTTTTTTTTTTTTTTTTTTGTTTATTGTGCTGGCTGAACCAAACACTTGGCAGGATCCCGAGGTCTGTCAGGGAAAAATGTGCAGAGCAGCCTGGCCTGCCGTCAGTGAATGCATTAAAACGACCTATAAATACTGGGCCCATCCACCAATCTAAACTAAAAGCCAGAAGGTCTGTATTAATTCCAGGAGACGCCTTTTGTTCTTCAAACTTGTCACATTTTTAGAAAAAACAAATGGCCTTTTCTTCTCCGCCTCAGCCCATATAAGGAAGATATAACAAAATATAGGTGGAGGTCATTTATTTCTCATTGTCTGGGTGGAAATTCTTTTGCTTTTAAAGTTTGAAGCTTATTTATGGCAAACACTCAAGACGCTTTATTTCCTTTTTGTGACCTTTGCACGTGTGGCCCCTTCACTTTAATGAGGCAATGTTGTTAGGACGCAAATACATGATAGCAGTCGGCAGATAAGAGTGGGCAGACCTCGTCGTAATGTGTGACAATCGAGGCAGATCTAAGTGTGTTTGGAAGAATCGATGTAGAACTCTCAGACATGTTTGTAAATGTTTGGCTTTAATTTGTCACTTCTCCTCTGGGGCTTATTTATTTGAAGAGCTTTGTAAATAATGTATTTATAGCATTGGCTTTGCTTATTTCATGCCTTTTACGGTTGACATAAAGCGTTAGTTTTTGGGGGATTTTGTGCACGTTCCAGTGTGACATATTTTTACGGTTTAAGTGCAAATACCAACTTCTTCAATGCAAAACGTCCCTTATTTGCATGCAATTCAAAGTGGCTAATATGTGCAGCAAACAGTTATTTCACCACGACTTCTCATCCACAGAAAAGGAGAGGAGCGCTGAGCACAGGAGCGACGATGGGAACGCGGACGACCCCAAGAAGAAGAAGCAGCGGCGGCAGCGGACTCACTTCACCAGCCAGCAGCTGCAGGAGCTGGAGGCCACTTTCCAGAGGAACCGCTACCCGGACATGAGCACCAGGGAGGAGATCGCCGTGTGGACCAACCTGACGGAGGCCAGAGTCCGGGTAAGAAGCCAGCAGGCAGGCCGACGGCCGTGCGTCAAGTGTGCGTAATGCGTGCGTAAACACGCTTTGACAAGGAGGTTATTTATTACAAATAGAACATTGTGGAGTGGTTCTTAAAAATGGGGCCAATCCGGAATAACTGAATA
Organism: Amphiprion ocellaris; assembly: GCF_022539595.1. Lineage (NCBI taxonomy): Eukaryota > Metazoa > Chordata > Actinopteri > Pomacentridae > Amphiprion > Amphiprion ocellaris. Next base: position 3,774,584 of record NC_072779.1, read on the forward strand.
AATAAATGACGATTTTTAAAACACGAGAACCAAATAAGTTTTGGAATGTTCAGTTAAATACTAAAAATTATATTAACCAAATTTTTTTAAAAGCAATTCCACATTTAATAAATTAAACTTAAGATTTACATTGAAATATTAGCTAATTATGCACACGTCTTGAATTTATTTCAGCTGTTCCCACCAACATTTTGATGCTGTTTGGCCATATATTGATAAAACTCTGCAGGGGAAAAAACCTCCTAAGCTGAGGACATCACGGACTCACTGTCTGATATCAGTATCCTCCTGCTGAAGTGAAAATCCAACCTTTTAACAGAGCTCTTGTGAAACACTTTGCTGACTTTAAGCAGCTCAGAAAGTAATAAACTAAACCTGTGATATAATTCAGAGACACGCTCAAGGAAATCCGCTGACAAAAAAATACTGGGAGATTTTCAAAAGTGTAGCGTTAACGGATATTAAATTGCAGTCATCCCTGACTCTACTAACCCTGAGTCTTCTGTGCGTAATGTGCAACGCTGCGCATTTCTGACAAACAGCACCAGAAGTGCAGGTCTCAGTAGAACGCATTAATGCGAACATATTTCATGTTGAAAATTTTAGCAGAAATGGAAGCTGTCTTTACCTCCTTGGCTTCGTTGGAAGTGAGACATCCTTTTTAAGGGTGTATCCGCGCTGCTAATGGAGCCAGTGGATGATTTGTCTGTTGATGACATCATCACCAGTCTTTCTTCCCGTGGAGAATGGTCACGTCGCCAGATACATCTGCTTAATGAATAGAAACAACATGTGATGGTATTAAAGGAGGTTTTTAGCATCAGGAGGATGCATTTAATAGCGTGGGAGGAAGAACTCATATTTGGACATTGTATTTAATTGGGTAGGTTCTTAGAAATAGCGTCAACACCATACTTAAAAATTGCCTTTTTGGTCTTGGTGACCAAAGAAATTCCACACTCATTAGTTAAAACAGGTATTTGTGCAAGTTCACATTTTTGATGGGGAAAAAACTGTGGTTGCATGAAACGTGTATTAAACACAAAACAATTGCAGTTGGTTCTCATTTGCAGCTGCTGGCGCCTGACAGCCCGTCCTTGCAAAACCCTCCGTCTCAAATTGCATAAAAAATGCATACAGTTATTTAGAGTTCAGGGGGGAGAGAAGAAAAAAACAGTAAAAAGTCTCAGAACAAGTTTAGAGTGCTGGACTTTTGCAGCCGAGGAGGGGTGAATTTCAAACAGTGTAGCCTTTTCATTTTGGCTGAATCAAAAGAAAACATTGTAAAGATGGTGGCGTGACACGGAGCAGTCTGAGCATTTCTGAGCGTTTAATAAAGAGTCGGGAAGTGACCTTTTTAAGGCTCTCGGCGTTTAATCAAGCTTCTCAGATGATCTGTTTAATTGAACGATATTTGTGAGCTCAGCTGTTTCGAATTTCACCATCGTTTAATGAACTTTAATGAGGTTTTCGTGTCTCAAAGTGTACATTTTGTTTCCTTCTGCAGAGGAAACTGGAGTCTCACACGAGCTGTGAAGTGCAGCCTGCGTGTTTCCTCCACGGCTCTGTCACATCGCTCATGTCTTTGTGGACAATTTGTCGGCAGCACCCTGTTCCCTGCGCCGCTATAAATAGCCTCCCAGTGCCGTGTGATGAGGCCACTTGTAAACTGTTTCTACTATGAATTAAAAATGACTCTCAGAGTGCCGACTAACGGAGGTTTTGTCAGCTTTCGATAAGGCGTGAGGATTTCCAGAGGCGCGTTTCTGATTCATTGACACTCATCCGCCGCTGCGCTGTTTGATTCGGGGTGTAAACTTGTTGGTTTTATTTTAGCCAGTCTGACCCACATACTGATACATCTTCCACACATGCAGACGTTAATTTCAGCTGCAGTCAGAGTAGAAGTAATTCTCCTTTCACTGGTGCAGATGAAGCAGTAAAACTAACATTAATACACCTCATTTAAGCTGCTGCTACTATTGATTTAGTTTGTTATGAAATTAAAATAGGCTTTTGAAACAACAAAACTCACTCCAGCATGTCACAAGTGGTATTAAATTGCAGAAATTTAACAGGATTTTTCAGTAGAATTTTCCACATGGAATATTTTATTATAATAAATTAATATATGAAGATTTGGAGCAAAAGTTAAATGATGTTTCTGCCCTAAAGAGCTCATTTAATACTTTATATCTCAAATAAGCCACAACTCTAAAAAAATAAAATTTATAATAAACAGAAGGTTACAATACTGCAATATAAAGAGAAGTTTGGAATCGGGTCGCTTATCACGGTTTTATTCGAGCCCTTTTTCTTTTTTACGCACTTATTTTGCGCAAATTACAGGATCACTTTTACTGGATGAATTTAAAGTCCAGCAGCAGAAGATCATTCTCAAATTTGAATCAATGTTTCGACGCAGCAAACTAAACGTTCAGGATCAAATCCAGTTTAATGTGTTCACTGCAGGAAAAGAAAAAAGCCTCAGCAACTCTCAAAAACACCCGAAAACTAAAGATACGTTTCACTCGGGGGAAAATAACGCGCTTTTAAAGGCTCAAATACATTTTTGTTAATTTAAAAAATAATAGATACAGAGAAATCAAGTTAGAACTTTGACCAAGGGGCAAATAGTTTGTGTTGTTTAATTCGTCGTAATTAAAAGTGCAGTATCTGCTTTTTCCCTGTAATATAATGTTATCAGAGAACATTACAGGGATATAGTTGTATTAAAGGAGCTCTCAGTTCATTTAAAACTGCAGCTTCAAATTTAGAATTTAGCTGCAGGGCTGCTGGTTGTGCCTCTTAAATATTTAAACGAACACTATTTTTTTTTAAAGGAATGGTACAACTCAGGTTAAATGGAATAATATTTTAATAATCTTTAATTTTGATGTGTGTTTTGTTTAGATATTTATTTTTAATAGTAGAAACAATTTGATATTTTTTTTTAAAGGGTCTAGTGGTCCAAACACCCATACACCCTGGAGAGATGGACACTTTCAAGCAAAAAAAAATTAGAAGAAAATGAAACTATAATTTAGGATATTGAGGGGGAAAGTGGTACAATGTCATTCCATTTTACAACACAATGCACATTTAACACATACTTGTGATATTTAGAGATTTGGAGCAAAGTTTTATGGCTAAAATAATATTTAAAAATAATTTAAAAACAAGGCAACGCTTTGGCTACTTTGGAGAGGGCTGTGTGACTAAGTTGATGCACTTTCAATGCAAATTCTGCATTAGTTCACTTAAAATTGAAGTCAAATTAAGACAACTTAATGAAATTAGCTTTCTAGTTTTTCTTAATGTGGGCTTCAGGAGTCCAGGTTATCTGTACTACACTGTAAAAATACATCCGGTAAAAATAGATGAATAAATGTGAACACCTAGCAGCAAGAGAGCTGGAAAACAAAATCTGAACAGTGTAATCCTGTAATATAAATGCAAATAACAGCAAAAATATGTAATAGAGGGATTTTTTTTAGCAGATTTAAATACAATAACATGGTGTAATTTTACAGTCGCACATTGTAAAAGAAGGAGTTATCATTTCTCGATTAGATTTGGGCATGAATTATAGGTTTGACCTATTTTTCATTTTTTAATTTAGGTTTTTTTTACAGTCAATATCTCAATTAATACATTTGTTCCATGATTTACTATATTTACAGTGGTGGAAAAAGTTTTGGGACGCCCCATACATTTGCATGTATATTACATTAAGAATTACAGCCATAATACTAAACAAATCCTTAAAAAAAACATTAAAAACTTAAAACTGATTGGTTCCATAAAAATAAGACTTTTTTAGTCTTGGGTCACTTTGGTAGAATTTAGTTTTGTTAGTTTTTCTTGTAAGCAATAAACAAAAAAGTATAATTTGTATCTGTTTGTGTCTTTCTTATGCAGCTACACCTTTCGAAACACAAAAAAGATTTTTCCAGAAATATTTCATGACAATATTTGAGATTGTGTAAAAAATTTAAGGGTGTCTTTTTTCACCACTGTATATTATCTGTAATTTAAATAAAATAAGGGTAAAATGCTGTTGATTTTCTTTTAAAAAACTTACTTTTTTTTTACAGTGTATCTTGACTATTTCAGAGTTCTGACAGTTAATTAAAAATCCATTTGCTTGTAGAGAAAAAGCTAATTCATCTAATTTATTGTGGTTTGTTGGTCATTAGAACTTGCCACAGCCTAAAAGACTAAAGCAGAATCTTTTATTTATTCATGTTTGTTTGTTGTTGAGTCTTTCTCTAACGTGTCTCTGCTCCACTGTGCTGCTGCGTTTGCTTTCTGCAGGTCTGGTTTAAAAACCGTCGGGCCAAGTGGAGGAAGCGGGAGCGGAACCAGCAGATGGACCTCTGCAAGAACAGCTACCTGCCGCAGTTCAGCGGCCTCATGCAGCCCTACGACGACATGTACCCGGCCTACACCTACAACAACTGGACCAACAAGGGCCTCACCCCGGCGCCGCTGTCCACCAAGAACTTCACCTTCTTCAACTCCATGAGTCCGCTCACTTCACAGTCCATGTTCTCCGCGCCCAACTCCATCTCCTCCATGACCATGGCCTCCGGGATGAGCCACTCCGCCGTGCCGGGGATGCCCACCCCGGGCCTCAACAACATCAGCAACCTGAACGGGATCGGGACGTCCGGCATCAACTCCGCCATGTCGTCGTCCGCGTGTCCGTACGGGCCCCCCGGCTCTCCGTACAGCGTTTACCGGGACACTTGCAACTCCAGCCTGGCCACGCTGAGACTGAAATCCAAGCAGCATCCGACGTTTGGATACAGCGGCCTGCAGAGCCCCGGGTCGAGCCTGAACGCCTGTCAGTACAACAGCTGACGGGCCAAAGGCGCGCCAGAAAATTTACACAAATAGAAAATTATATATGTGAGAAACGGACACGGTGTCAGAGCTTATGGGCTACCTGCGGATGGGAAAAAAATAAATCAAAGACAACTAAACTGGATTAGTTGCAATCATTTTTCCAAAAAAAAAAAAAAAAAGAAAAAATGGATTATGCGGGTTACATGTGTTTACCAATGAACTTGCACAGCAATTTAAATGTCCAGGTTTTTTGGATTTTTTTTTTAAATGATGAAGACGTGTTACATTGCTGCATTGTACATATCTAAATGTAAATATATACAGGTCTACCATATGAAACAGACAATGGGATTTTTTTTTGTGCTTGCTTGCTTTTGAAGACTGACTGAGGGGGGGAAGAAAAACGTCGAGCTTAAAGAAACCAGACCCACTGAGAAAAAAAAAAGAAGAAATCTAGACGTTACTGTACATATTTTATACTGCTTCTGTGTGCTTTCTATTTACCGTATATATATGCTGGGTGCCACCAGGACGCCTCCCGTTTGAACTGTTTTTCATTTTGTTTGCTGAAATAGAAAGAAGCCCGCATGTTTAAATGAGTGCAACGTGTTTTGTACGATAATGTAAGACTTTGCAGAAGTAAGTTCATTAGCCTAAACTGTATACAAAAAGGTGATTCAAAGTCCTCATGTGTTTATGGTAACATGTTTGTTTGAATAAACTCCAGGAAAAGAGAGGTTTATTTCAAGTACATGTTTTAGAGGAGTCTTTGTTTAAAGTCCAATTTCTGTTCCCTCCCCGAAGAGCAGCAAAATAAATAGCTTGGCTGATATCTGCAGCACTGATCCACTCAGTTTGAAAGGATTATCTCAGAAATATGAAGGTTTTTAAGGATTATTGGGGGTTAAGCAGTAGTTATCTGGGCGGAAACTACGGAATTGATTTTTTCTTTTGTTAATTTTGGAGCTTTTACGCGTATAGTCGAGTTCATTTTTTTTCTTTATTGCGCATCAGATTACACTTTTCTCTAAGGGATGGGAATGAATCCAGGCATATTGCGGGTTTTATTTTCTATTACAGATATATCGAAATATATTTCATACATCGCTATTTATTGCAATATTTTAACGCGATTTTGCTTTCATCAAAACCTAACGACACATTGTCGCTCCTTTTGTACATTTTGGCGTGCGTAAAAATGTGTTTGGGTCGGTGTCACTTTCCTTAACTTTTGAGTTTCACTTCACAGAACATGTAAAAGGCTGATTTAAAGCTTCTCTGAGCTCATCTAAAATCTGAATGTACCTGCCGAATTTATCCAGGTCCAAAATGCAACCTGAAACCCGGATCGCACATGGATTGGCTTTCCTCAAATCCAGAATTTTTCAATGAACGAGGAGGCTGAACTATCACTTTACGAATTTCTAATCAGTTAATTTATTCTATTTTACCGCAAAACCTTTCTGACATATCAGAATTATTATTTAGAAACTGATTATTTGTGTATCTTTAAACGTGCCTTGGGGGGATTTTTACGCAGCGTAATGGTGCGGTTTGGTGTGCGTCATGATTCCATCCAACCTGCATATTTCATATTAAACACAGGAAGTTAACAACTTAAAGCGACTTTAAGTGATTTATTTCCACGGCTTTTTTGAGCTGCAGAAAATGCGCCTCCTAGAAAAACAAAAGCATATTTTGGCGATAATCCTGCGCGCGTCGGACCAAGCGCGCACAGAATGGATTCACTCAACGCACTATCTGGTTTTCTGACACCTGCAGAAATCTCCATATCTATATTACTCACCATTAGAGTGATATTAGTCCGCAGCAGCAGTGACTGTGTGCTCAGACTGATAGTGCTCTGTGCGTGGAGGATGTTGGGATTAGAGGCAACACTTTAATAATCCATCACGGGTTTCTAATGACTAATAAAACAGTCTGATACCGAAAAGAATTATCGCACGACTTACAAGAGAGGCCTATTGTTAAATCTGCAGTGTTCTAAGTTTAATTATTTAATGTCAATCAGTGTCTGCAAGTATAATAGTGAGTTTCACGCCCAGCCTATAAATAATATGTAGATTCACATTCAGTTTATAGTTTCAAAAACTGAGATTATGTTGGTGTCATCTTGTATAGTGCCAATAATAGTCGTATAAAATGATTTAGGTACAACATGAAGCAAGTTTCTGACACTTAAATGTGAGTTTATCGAGAACCTATGGTGACTTTTTTTGGTCATTATTTTCCTAAAATACGAAGTGAGTTTCTGTTGTGGTGCCTTTTTGGAGAATGTCACAGCAGCCATAATATTTAGTCTGTCTCATACTCAAAAGTGAGTTTGTCTTGATTTTCGGGTATTTTTAGACTAATTTAATCCACTATAATGGTTTTATGATATTCCTATATTTTAACATAACATATTATATTGTGTCTGACACTCAAAAGTAAGCAAATCTCACTCTAGTTTTTGTTTTTAGCAATGTTTATGCAATTATGGCTTTTTTATAGTCTTATAATATTTTATTTTAACACATCTCACACATAAAAGTGAGTTCAACTTGACATTCAGGTACTTTAAGTAGTTTTGTCTCACTGTGGTTTTATTGGGGTCTTATTTTAACATTATATATTGTTAAAAGTGAGTTAATGTTGACATTCAGGTACTTTACTTCAAGATTTTATCCAATATTATGCCTTCATTATATCCAATTTTATCATACATATTAGTGTATGAAACTCAAAAGACATTGAACACCTTTTTCCTTATTACTTTAATATAAGTACTCAGCTATACTGAGGTACTTTTAATTAACAATTATAATTATATTCCTATAGTATTTTATACATTCTATCTGATTCTCAGAAATGAGTTCATATCGATTTCCGGGGGAAATTTTTTGGTGATTTTAATCCACTATAATTACTTTATTACATTTATATAATATTTTTACATCATATATTGTGTTTGACACTTAAAAGTGAGTTAATCTTCACGTTCAGTTATCTAAGTTCAAGATTTTATCAAACATTTTGCCTTCATTATATCCAGTTTTATCATATATATTACATATTGTGTGTGACGTTCAAGACATCAAGCAACTTTTTCCTTAGTCAGTACTTTTAATTATTAATTTTTCACTACCATTGGTTTATCATAATCCTATAATATTTTATATTCCAATACTAAATGAGTTCATATTGATTTTTTTGGGTGACATTTTTTGGTGATTTTAATCCACTATATATAATGTATCATATTTTTACATAATATATTGTGTCTGACACTTAAAAGTTCGTTCATCTTCAAGAATTTCTTCCCCCATTTTTATACTATCATGGCTTTAATATAGTCATATAATATTTTTCCATAATATACTGTGGGTTCATCTTGATATCCAAAGACTTTACAGTAATTTTATATAATATTATGGCTTTAATTTATTTAAAATTAAACCTGAATTTATTGTGACTGACACTCAAAAATGAGTTTATGTTGACACTGAGGGAGTTTTCTCACCTTCTTAACACATAATATTTTGCAGTAACGAGTTTGACACTGAAAAGACCTTTAATGGATGAATTCATTTGTGTGAAGATTAAAATGTGTGTTTCTATAATTAACTCTAGAATTAATGCAGACCTTAAAGCAAATTTATGGTATTTTTGTGATTATATTCCAATAATATTTTATATTACTCTGTAGAGAGTCTGGTATATAGACTTTAGGTGCATTTTGGTGACAGAACTAATCACCATTTAATATCTTTATGAATATTTTCTCTGTAACTCCTGTAGATATTTTCTGTTTCTATTTTTATACCTGTCACGGCTCCACTGAGCCTCTTTTGTCGTTGGGGTTTCGTTATCCACAAGTCACAACATCAGCAGCGCGCACGGCCTCGAATTCCTTCCTTGGGCGCGCCCGCATGCACGCAAAGGGGCCGAACGTTTACTTAGCTCGGGCATGCGCACTGGCAGTAATTGCAGCTATCCGCTTTGATTTGGAAACGTTTGACGGCGGGACAAAGGCGCACTCGAGCCTCACGGGTGATTCGTAAGGAAAACAAAGCGCGCACACTGTCGTAAATGTTACCCATAATACCTGAGCGACGGGAGCGCGCCTGAACCTGGAGGGCAAAGCTCGACTTTACAGCCAGCAAATATTTGAACTAGTGATTCTGTGGTGAGGAAATCCCCGCTGCCCCTGAATTATTACAGATTTATAGATAGGACAGAGGCCAGCAGCTGCCCAGGTGTGTGTTGGGTTGTGCTGTTCGGTCTTTGTGTTCCAGGAAGTCAACACGATGTGCCACAAAATGACTTAACTGAGCACACAATGAACCTCATTCAATGTCCTCCAGGTCTGAAGCATTAATTAGGAGTCCTAGCCTGGAGGCACGAGCAGGGAGGTGTGTGAGAAAAATGCCAATACACACTTCTTCAGCAAATTATGATTACACAGAATACCAACAACTTCTTATTGTCTGAATGGAATAAATGTCTTTAATCAGATATTTTCAGAAATTTGGACCGAACTCCAACATGTTTCCTCCTCCCAGACTAATTGTACCATGTAGGCCTACAATAAACCTTCACACTTGCACTTTACGAGTACTGGGACAGATCCAATGATAACTGAAAGTATAATTATGTGTTTTCTAGAAATCATCTCCTCTAAACTTTCTCATACATATTACACACAGACTCCAAAAAAAAAAAAAGAAAATCTTGAGCTTAAAAGATGAAAACAAGTTAGATATGAAATTATTTGGTCATTTTTCTAATTATAATAGTAAATATTTATGAAAATAAAGCTAAATATTTTCTGGTTCGTGCTTGTAATTTGTGTGAATTCGCTGCTTTTCTCTGGACAAAAGAAATTTGAAGAGTCGCCCTGCACTCCAAGAAAAAATAAAAGGTTTTCTGAGATTCAAATGGGAAAATATAGTGGATGAATATAAAATAAGCCTCAGTTTGAGCCCCGCTATTGAAGAACACAGCATCGAGATGAAAGAGGACTCACTTCTAACAATCAAGACAACACAAAGAAGAGATTATGTCAGACTTCTGAATAATAACTCAATGAAAACACGTTCAACCAATGCACCCCCAGCCATTATTATACTATCTATAATTATAGGATTTAACATATGAACAATACTGGTGGCTGCTTAAAATCTAACATCTTCCTGTTATTCACGTACTGAGACTTGTCTAGATTATCCAGCTAAATGTGTTCTGTATGTTAATTGGACTTGGTAATGTGAATAATAGCAAGTTAAAGAATTTGAAGACCAACTTTGCACAGGTATGCATCATGTTCTGGTCCAAATCTCTCATCATTTCAGCTTTCATTTCTTTGAGATGGTGTTTTTAATCAGTCAAGTTGTTTTAATTTAACCAATACATGTTAAACTGGGGCTAGGAAGTGATCAACAGGAGAACTGGTAGATCTCTGGTCAAATAATGAAGCTGCCATAAGAGCTGTTATAAAAGTATGATTGTTTTTCCCCCTGAGGCCCTTTGACTGGGTTAATGATGTCATGAGCGCTATGAAGGAAGTCATGTAAAGCAATCAAGAGACAAGAGTCAAGTGATTTTTGCAGCTATGGTTAATGGACGCACCATCATTCTTCTTTAAGCGTCTTCATTAGAGTGCAGCAGCAGCTAGCCACAATCACAAGTGTCTGACAGGCAGAATTTACTCCACCGTCACCTAATGAGAGGCCAAAACACGAAGCTGCTGCTGCTGCTGCAGGAATGTTGCTACACTTCTGTGATTGACATCTGCAACCTCGCCCATCGAGTAATTAACAGAACAAGCTCTGCTAAACCGAGGCCTTCCCTCAGCTATTACTGCAATGCTGCTCGGCTTCTGTTTGTGTTCTGCTGCTGCGCCGCCAGCTCACAACCTGCACTACAGCTGCTGCATCCCATAAACACACTGAGTCCCAGCTCAGATCCAAACCTGTAGTATATCCAGAAGACTCTGTAATATAATAATACTGACCCTCTAATTAAATAATAGCAGCAGTGGTCTATTAGAGCGACGTGGCAGCGCCAGCCTTCATCTTTTAATGAATGTGATGTTTAAGGCTCCTACTGCACCGCAAAAACAAAACAGACGCACACAAATTATGTACTTTAGATTAATGCTGACCATTTTCCACAGAATAACACAGGCTTTGAGCATTCTAAATGTTTTGCAAGTCTTCATGGAAGCCATTGGTTCGACAGAGAAAAAAATCTAAACACAAATACCTGAAACATGAGGAGCAAGGGTGCATCAACTATAAACACCTCGTCTGTTATTATCTCGTCTTCCATTATCAGCATTTAAACAGGTTGTTGATGATAATGAGCCTTCAGTCCATCAATAAAAGTAGATACTCGAAGGGACAGATGACCTTTTTAAAGATCTGTTTCAAGCGTGTTTCAAATAAATCCAAAGTATGACTGTTTGGAACATAGGAAGCAGCGTGCATTCAGTCCAAAAAGCTGAGGTTACAGTGAAGTTTAACATCCAGTAAATGGTTTAAAACCTGCTGCTATGTACCTTTATAGCTGCACAATGCTGTCCTGTGTAAAAACAACTCTTTGGCAGATACACCAAGGTTTTTTCTTCAATTCTCGAACTCTAAAAAACAAAAGCACACCTTCACGGCAAAATAAACCAACAGGCTAAATCCAGAATCGCTGCTCACATCTGATTGCTTTTGGATTACTGTTGCCATGAAACTCCTATCACAAACAGAAACCCAAGATATTCATTCCAAACACTTTATCACATCTTTCCTTTTCAGTGTTCAGTGAATCTACAAAGCGATCCCCAGCTAAGCTACTGTTTAGCTCTCGGTCCTGTGTTGTGTGTTCAAGCCAACCGCAGTGCTGCCAAACTGCCATGGATAATAAACTTATGGCAGCTGCCACTGTCATTGCCACTGTCACCGGCTTAAATGGTTAAATGCAAGCCGCATGCCAGTCACATGCTTGTGGACCAGTTTCTTTCCCAGTGGAATTGGACTTGATGCTCTTTATGTAGAATTTACAGCGACATCCAAACTGGAATTTAAAAAAAAAAAAAAAAAAAAAAAAACTAAAACACACATTGATTAGAAAATTTGATATTTGTTAATATTGGAGCTGCAAAGAGTTCCAGTTGTGTCCATTAATACATTTATCTGGCCACTTCCTGGCCACCTGGATTTAAGTAAATCAGTAGATAAGAGCCTTCCATTGGATAATTACTGCAGTGATGAATACGTTTCAGCTGCAACAACTTATTTAACTCTAGCTGATGCAGTGAGGAGCTTCTCATTTCTGAAACAACCATGTCAGAAGACATATCCTGTGGTCATGGAAAGGATGTTAATCTGTCTCAGAAGGGTCAAATTATTGGCCTGCATCAAGCAAAGAAAACAACTGAGGAGATGAAACTACTAAAATCAGGTTAAGAACAATCCAACGCATCATTAAAACCTGAAGGATAGTGGAGAACCATCATCTTTCAGAATCAGGCGTCCAGATTTACCCTGTTCCAGAGTGATGAGGGCATCAGGGTAAGAAGAGAAGTGGATGAAGTGATGAACCCATCATGGCTAGTGTCTACCAGCCTGTGGGGGTTTGGGTTATGATCTGGGGTTGGTCAGGTTCACCAACATTATGTTCCCAAAGAATGAGGTCAGATGACTACCTGAAGATACTGAATGACCAGGTCTTTCCATCAATTGAGTTTTTCTTCCCTGATGACATGGACATGTTCCATGATGATGATGCCAGGATTCATGGGGCTCACACTGAGAATGAGTGGATCAGGGAGCATGAGATGGATTGTCCTCCAGAGTCCAGACCTCAGCCCCACTGAGAATCTTTGGGATATTCTGGAGAAGACTTTGTGCAGCAGTCCGACTCTCTCAAGACCTTCGTGAGAAATTAATGCATCTCTGGACAGAAATAAATGCTGTGACATTGCAGAAGCTTATTAAAATGATGCCAAAGCGAATGAGTGCCGTACTCAAAGCTAAAGGCGGTCCAATGAAATATTAGAGTGTGTGACTTTTTTTTGGGCCGGGCAGTGTGTTAGCATATAGCTACATGTGGACACCATTTAAACTAGGTCTCTTAGTTTCAATTAAAAGAAATAGAGATCATTCAAATCTTTGCCAAACTAGATCACCAAATTCGGATTAAGCCTATAAGCGCCATTTTTAGTTGAATCCCAAAGTATAAAATGTGCTTTTTGTGGCAACATTCTCGCACTAACTCACCAGTAGCGATCACCAGAGCTAAAGAGGGGAGCAACCCCAACAAGTGGAGGCTACAGTAACAAGGACTATTGTGGAATCAGAGGAAAATCTAAGCACCATTCCATCTCAGATTGTTACATTTTTAGAACAATTTCTACTCAGCCATCTCTGATTTGTCTGAAACTTTTATTATATAAAATATAGAAATTTGTACACACGTTTGAGAAATTTTAGCTTCATACATCAAATGCTTTCTGAGATGTAAACACTTAAAAAATGGCTCATTAACCCACTAATGAGCTTTTTTTGCACATTCAAACTTGAGGCTCTGTTTAAACAACAATAAATCAGGAACTATTAAAGATAAAAGCCAATCATTTTCACTGTTACTTCTTATTAAGCCATTGATTCAGAATCTGCAATATTGGACAAGTTGAATCAAACATGGAAAAAGAAATTGAAGCCATCATGAAAAGTCCCATCTTTGAGCTCCCATTAACAAAGAAAACTGATACCGCCGAAGTCACCTAGTGATACATTCTGAAGCATTTTTAACTGCATGTCACAAAAATACAAAACTTAGAAAATACTTTAATCTAAAATACTTGGTCAAGAAAAGGAAAATTGAACAGTCTGAACTTTTGTAAGTTATGACAAGCTGTAAAACAAAAACTTGAGCTTCAAAATAGTTCTCCAAATGAACTATTTTTTAAAAAATAATGGGCATGTTTTTCATTTTTAGACCCCACTTTGGAGGCATAAATAAAGTGAAAACTTTCTGATGCTCCAGATAAAGAAATCTGTTATTCAGTGTTTCTAAAAAAGAAAGCGTTCAAAGCCACAAGCAGGAGTTGACACGGTTTGTGTTATTACTCACTGCCAGAATGAGGAGGAAAAAGTTCTTCATTGCCGATTTAATATTACAACACATTTAAAGCAGTCATTAGAATCTGCCTTAATGTTGTTTCATTACTTTGTTCCTCTGTACACAAAGCCAAATCCATACAGAGACTGCCAAAGGGTTAACCAACACCTGTAGGATAACATGGAATGTCAAAAGATCATACAACCAGTGGTCAACCTCACAAGATGCTCATGTAACCGGATATTAACAACGTCTGCAGTTGTGTTGCAGCAACAGATTAAAGCTAGAGTACTTTGGATTGTAAAAACAGCAAGAATAAGCTCAATTTAGAAAGCGTTCACCTAAAAATTAAAACACCACCTCCCTCTTCAGCGACTAATCCAAAGAAAACACAGCTTGAGTATAACTGGAGGACATGAGAATATGTTGGTGAAGACAAGAGCATGGTGCAGTCAAACAACATCATGCCTAATTAAGCTACAACCCAGATAATTAGCTGCTCAACAGGAAACATGAAACCATGGCCTCACTTCTCAGGCCCTTTTACTACCACACTTGCTGCACAAAAGCCACACAGATGCTAACTCGGGTTTGATGTGTTGTTTAATTCAGCTTTTTGGGTCGCACTATTTTCTGCTACTGTCTTTATGTTCTTGTTTTGTTCAGCAGTTCAACATGGGAGTCATTTTCAATCACAACCTCAACTTTGACATCAAGAATCTGGTCCAATAAAACCCACGAGAAATAAGAAACAGTGCTAAGATCAAACCATATACTCTCCTTTTCTCCCACCTGGATTATTGCAGCTCAGTATTCACCTGCCTCAATGACATTGAAGAAGGTGAATACTGAGATGTTTTATTTTAAGATTTTGTAATCATCACTTCTAAATCGCTGCACGGTCTGGCTCCACATCTACATCTCTGAACTTTTAATACTTTTTTTCTGCACATCAGCTCCTGAGATCAGAGAATCAGTCACTGGTAAATGTCCTCCAGAAGAAAAAACAAAGGAGGACCATGTTTTTACTGTTTTAGCCCCAACACTGTGAAAACAAGCTCCATTTATAAAGTCAGAAACAAGTCAGTCAGTTCCTAAGTTTAAAAATCAAACACTGTACAAACAACTTCTCTGAATCTTTGTTATTGCTCTTTTTAATGTCTTTACTATAGTTTTATTGTCTTTTTTTAATGTTTTATTGCAGCTTTTTATGCTTTGTGTATTTTAATGTTTTCTACGTCACCGTAAAACCTCAGTTTTGAAAGTTGCTATAGAAATAAAATGTTTTACTATTATTATTACGTGGCTTTTTGTATGCCTTGCTCTTGCTATCTGCTCACCAGCTCTTGTATGCACATTTGCATGTGCATAATGTATATAGGGAGGCAGTTACTTCATACAGACTAAAGGCAATGCTTGGATGGCTTTTAACAGGCCTGTGACTATTTCAGGTGACAGATTTTTCTTCATTTTATCATCTGAGCACTTGATGTACTGATTGCAGTCTCCATTTAAAGATATTTTTGCTTGCTCCTGAGATGCTTTGCTTACTCTAGCTTTAAAATTTAAAGCCCTTAGTTTCAGAATGAGATGTTAAATCATCAGTAATGTTCAGGTGTCAGCATACTTTGTATAATATCTATAATACTGATATCATGATAGCAGACAAAGCAGCAACTCTGTTATAATAGCAGCACATAAACTTCTTTAATTTCAGGTCTGCATTGTAATTAAGTGATAAGATTTTCCTCTGCAGACTGCCAGCTGAGTGACTGAACATTTGAAGTCACCATCTGTTGACACCTGTGTAAATAACAGCGGTTATTTTCTTGAACATAAATCTTTTTGTCTGGTATTGGTGCCTGTGATGCTAACCAGGAAATATCGTACAATCAGTGCAGGAGAAATCAGTGATTTTACCTTTTCAGCTGTAGCAACAGGACTCATCTTTTAACATCCTCAGCGGTGGTGACTGAATCTTTTACTCCTATGAATAAAAAATATATTAGCGTGAGGTGAGATGACCCATTTAAAAACCAAGCCAACTCTTTAATTAAACCTAATGAGGCACTTTTAAACTCAGCAGAGCAGTTCTAATATAAAACGATCTTACTTTAAGGTTACATACAGCACAGTGTTTTCAGGTTAAAGGACAAACGTACATTTAATCAGGCAATGTGATGTGTTTATATCAGAGCAAAACAGTCTCACCCTCATAACAGCAACTTAAAACTGACAGAAACCTACTTCCTGTTGTGAAGATAATTTTCCATTAGCTGCTCATTTACACTGGCACTTGATATCACATGGTAGGCACAAACTTTCCCCGTATTAACCTTGCTGAGGTGAGCATTTTGCTGCTATACAAGCACTTGGCAGAATATAAATAAATACAAAAACACTACGTAAAATACCAGCAGCATCCCAATTTTCAAATTTCAGCTTTATAAAGTATTTCTTTAAAAACATTTCTAGCTTGTGGAATGATAAAGTTGCGATTCTTAATTTGCTGGCAAGATGTGATGGAGATTGTCTATTTTATGGTGTTAAATTTAGCTTTATGTGTGCATTAGAGCAGAAAATCAGAGCTAAACATCAGCATGGATTGTTATCTTCAGTATTCATGTGCATCTGTTCCCCCAACTAAAAACACATGAATGATTTACTTTTAAATAAACACCATAGATGCATCAGTGCATTCAACAGGAAAACATCAAACACAGACATGCATAATATTTTATGAATGTACAGAAATTAATGAACATGAGCTAATGAAGTCCAGCGGTTTATAAATTCAATACAATAAAATGAAAAAAGGTGCCACATGTACATTTAAAGAGGTTACTTCCTCAAACAAAAGACACTAAAGAGCACAGAAGAGAAAATCATACTGTGGTACCCAATACTTAGGAACCTTACTGCAAAATAGTCCATTATATTTTGCTTGTTTTCCTGGTTAATAAGTTACCAACATAAACAAAACGGAAAAACGGCACAGATTAGTGCATAAAATACAACAGAATGCAGGAAATTAAGTGTCAGATGCTCAAAAATTAACCTAACCCTTAGTGGTAAAATGAAATCTACAGCCATGGAGCCACATAGAGCATGAAACAAACCAACAGGTGGTCAGACAAAACAGCCAGGTTTGTTTGGCATCAACTACTGCTAACACAAATAGAGATATTCAATGCTGGGCAGCAGGGTCTCTACAACTAGAGACGTTACTAGTTTACCCTCATTTCACAGTCGCATGTCATGCCAAGAAATTGATTTCAATTATTAGTAATGTTTCTGTTATTTTACCTTCTCTGTGACCTACATTAGAACCAAACACATAGAGCATAAACACCAGGAATGCTACCATAGCATAGCCTATAATCATCCTAAATGTTTTTTGCTCATAGTCATTCAGTTAGAAGAAGGGTTTAAGTTTCACAAAGACTTACCACTCACATTAAATTATGTTTTAGATCGTTTGGCACAAAAAACAACTCTGTTTACTAAACTAAATAGCTTTAAAGTACCAAAAATGAATGCTCTTATTGATTAAGTGCTCGAGTAGCTCCACACAAGCTACATTTTAGCATCTCTAAAGTGACAAGCACAATGTAGCCTTCAATGTTATTTGAAATAAAACCACCACCACACTACTAGTACTACTACTACCACCACAACTAAGACTGCTAACAATAATAATATTAATAAGCTTTTCAAATTTAGCGCTCTTCAGCAGCCAGCAGGTTGCCAACATAGCTAACTACTAGCTTCCAACTACTAGTTAGCTAAATGTTTTTCACCGTCTGTCGGCAGCAAATTAATGAAATGAAATGTAAGAAAACACATTTAAAAAGCAGCTGCTGAAGTATCAAACTACTTTTGCCATGTTGGTGTAGCTTGGCTTGCTACATTTCTCTCTGAAGCTTCATTTAATGTTGAATAACTGCTAACTTAGCTCTTTAAATTTGCAAACTAGCTTGTCTAAGTCTTACCCTTGTTTATGCTCTTGTTTCTGGTTTTCTTACAAAATGGCCGCCACCAGGATCTGTGTACTTATACTTCTTGGTTGTACCATGTTGAAATTTGCAGCGGGGGTGTGTGCATATGTCTGCTTTTGCTAAAAGGGTTTTTTTCAAAGGTGATGTTTACAAAGCTGCTTGATCCCCTATTTTTACATTGAATTTGTGAATGAAATGGTGTAAAAAAATGAATATAAAGAGATGTCTGGCCAAAATGTTTATTTGTGTTTTTACTGGTGGTGCAATCCGGTCCAATTAGTAGCAGCTGGGTTATATAAGGGCTGGTAGTGTGAGCTGGATTAAGGCACAGTGGAAAAAGGCTATGAGACAGAGATAATAAAGGAATTTATATCAGATTCAACAGGAGGCTGCAGAATAAAACAAAAGACAAGATAAACACTAAATTAAACTCACTTCTATATTTCAATTTCATTTGCAATATTTCTTTATCATGTACAATATTTAGGCAATATTTAATATATAGACTATTGTAGTCTTATTTTAGCTTAGTTGTATTTTCAGAAATGTATTGTACTGCACTGCATTAACTCTCATTTTATGTAATTTCGTTTTTTGAGCATAACTGGGACAAGGATTTTCTTTGGGATAAATAAAGTTCTATCTTATCTTATCTTATCTTATCTTATCTTATCTTATGTTGCTCCCGTCTGCTTTGGGCGGTTCTGTGATCCTCCTAATTATGGCGATAAATATCAAACATGTTTGATATTAACAGGGTTTCCCCAATGAGACTGGAGGTGTTCATGCCTCACGTCACCAAATAATCTGGGCCAAACATCAGGTCAGGCCAAGATGCCAGACCAGATTTCTGGAAGAGTGAAACTGGGGGTAAATCGGCTTCAAATGCTGAAGTGTGAGCTCAGCCTGAGACACTTGAACTTAGACTGGGTAATATGATCATATGTTGTCGTGAACGTTTGACCATTTTTAGTCAGTCCCACATTCTCCTCCAGAATTTGTGCTCTACTGCCATAAATACTGAGCAGAAGACTAAGTATATATTAATCCACAGTTAAAAATAGTCCCAAACGAGTGCACCGTTCACTTTTTCTGAAGCAACTTTTGCTAAAATATCATGTAGGATGATTTAGTCTCTTTTAAAAATACAATTATATATATATTTGTCAACTGCATTTAATGATTTACACCTTCAGTAGGAACCACTTTGCTTTGGACTGAGAGCCACAATCAAGATCAGTAAGTCCTAAAGTAGTGAAAGATGGATGTTTTTAGTGTGATTTTTGGACTGGAACTACCATAGTGAGGTGAGTTTTCCTTGACTGAAGCATGTTTTTACATTTAAAAGTCAGTATGTGGCCGTAATTCCCACACTTTGTTGGAAAAGTGTTTAAAAACTGAACAGCTAGGGTGAATGTTGAAGCTCACAGGAATGATTTGTGTAATTCTCACTGAGCTTCCAACAAAAAGTCCTTGAACAAGACACCAACGCTGTGATCAGCCAAATGTCCTTAGCAGCCCAGTTGTTGCTTATTTTCCTCCCTTCCTCCTCTGGTTTTTCATTGCATTTCCCACATTAACAGCATGCAGACATGTTATCTTGTATCTTGAGTGTATTTTAATCTAATCAGCCTGAAGCTGAGTCTAATATTAAGTGATACAAGGAGCCAACATTTGTGCCACACTGCAAATTATGCTGTGATTTATGGAGCTGGAGGGTTATTACAAAATATTGGATCACACATTTAACAGCGCATTTGGTCGATAAGTGCATGCTGTTGCAAGCCCAAGTACAACAAACATGAATTACTGTAATTATACGTGTCCTGGGAAAATGATGCCATTACCTTCACGACTGTGTCTCAGTTCGGTGACGTTTCTGACAACGCTGACACATGACAGTCATTTTGGGATTAAAGACCGAGTTGAGTCGAGCTGCAGAAACTTCACAGCCCAGTTTTTGTGTGTCTGTGCCTAAAACACACCAGAGAAAAGCTGTGGGTGGCTGAGTGAAGAATGAATGAACACTATGTGAAGGAACAGGTCCAACGTATAGTAAACTACCTCCTTAACAGCAGTGCGAGTACAGTTACTGTCAGGGATGTAGATGAAAAAGCACCAATACCATCAAAATATGTGGAAATATGGACATTACATCCCAATATGACTGTTGTGGGCATGCAGGTTAATAACTGTGGGCATTAACCTGTTGTTATAAGAGTCTATCCTCTTCTGAGAAGGCTTCTATTTTAAGATTTGGGATTCTGGCTGTGGAAATTTGCTCTAGTTCAGCCACAGGAGTTTGAGTGAGACTAATATTTGGCCATGAGGCTCACAGTCAGAACAAAAAAATCCATCCTGAAGGTGCTGGATGAGTCTGAGGTCGGGACTCAATTAAGTTCTTCTGCACCGGGCTGGGAATGCCATTTTCTTTTTTGGACATCACTGTATGTGAGGGTAACTGTCATAGTTCAACAAGAATGGATTTTCCTTCAAACTGTTGCCACAAAGTTGGAAACAAACTATGAGAAGTTTCTTTAACTTGACTGAATGAAGGTTTCTAACCATCGGCGTCTTTATGTTTTATGATGCCTCTGATCTAAAGAAAAGGAACAATTTTATTAGAATATTTTTTTAAAAGCCCCGGATTAAGTTAACAGTCATTTCTGTTGTACATCAGAGCCACGTATTGGAATTAGAATCTGGTTTTCACATACCTGGAGTTTTGCAGAACATTCAACCCTGACAAATAGACCATTTTTGAAAAGAGGTTTTAAAAAAGATAAGAAAAGATAAGATAAATGTTATTGATCCTCATCCACACATTACAGGAGCTACATACAGATCAAGATAGTAAATAAACAACACAAGAAACACTAAAGGATAAAAATAAAGATATAATGAAGACTATATACAGGTATGGTGTGACGGATAAATGTACCCAAACTGTAGGACACACAGTGTTACGTTATGTTATTGTATTTGAGACATTTTAGAAGGAAAAAAAACAGTGTTCCATTGTGTTATTGCAGCTAAAAAACTGTACAAGGTGTCACAAGTCAATACACAGCAAGTGTAACAAATACAAGCGATTATAAGCAATAATAAGTAAAATAATTATGTAGTACACTACTGTTCAAAAGTTTGGGGTCACCCAGACAACTTCATGTTTCCACGAAAACTCCCACTTTTATCCATGTGCTAACATAACTGCACAAGGGTTTCTAATCATCAATGAGCCTTTCAACACCATTAGCTAACACAATGTAGCATTAGAACACAGGAGTGATGGTTGCTGGAAATGTTCCTCTGTACCTCTATGGAGATATTCCATTAAAAATCAGCTAGAATAGTCATTTACTACATTAACAATGTCTACACTGGATTTATCATTCATTTAATGTTATCTTCATTGAAAAAAATGCTTTTCTTTTGAAAATAAGGACATTTCTAAGTGACTCCAAATTTTTTGAACAGTAGTGAATGGTTTTCACAGAACAGCAACATTTGCAATGGATTTCTGAGCTCCTGCTGCTGATTCTTCCCTTCTCTTTGGAATCAGTAGGACATCCATTACTGCAATCCCTTATATCCAGTCAAAATCTGTTTTCCTTTCTGAAAAAAAATGTAGCACTGATAATTTGTCTTTTAAATGGAGGAAGACAGCGTGAAACTGCCATTTATCAGCAAAACAGACAACAATGTGTTTCTGTTCAAACACATGAGAGCAGTGGCATGGAAACGGGTTGCATGTGATCAAACAGCAAATGCCGTACAAATGTCTGAGCTGATGTTAAGCTCCTGTTTGCTTCTTGGCATCGAGCTCTGGCTGTGATTACTATCAGAGGTGAGTTCTGCAGCAGACATGTGTTAACCGCTGGCCTCTGCTCTCCGTCTGGAGGCTCCGGGACCATCTTCGGCTGACCTTGTTATCTGTATCAGGATCACATTGCAACTGCCTCATCCCCACCTGGCCAGGGAGTGAAACTGTAGTTCACACACTGCAGGAGAAATATGAGCTGCTATCATGCACAGCAGCGACTTGGAAAAAGCCCAGAAAGCCTCTCTGCTGCTGGAGGTTTCTTTTCTCACTCACTGATGAAAACCCCACTCCATCTCCTTTTGTTGCTCTCAGGGGTATTAGACATTTATGTTGGGGAGAATTATTATTTTTTCCATCTCAAGGTCTCCTCAAAAAAAACCAAAAAAAAACCTCACCCCCCACCTGCCCCATCTATTCTCAGCTCTATCCCTTTCCGCTCTCCTCTGTTTGTCATTTACTCCCCTCCACCTCTGCAGCCTCTTCTCATCCCCACTTTCTCTGCTTCTTCTTTCTTCCTCATTCCTTCTTGTCTGTCTTCTGCTGGTGCTGCAGAATTAGGAGGTGAAGCTGAAAACGGATTAAGGAGCCAGAATCCAGGGAGCTCGCTAATGGGAGGCCTGGCTTGGCTGCCTGCTGCTCCTGGCCATCAGCTGAGGCCAATTATCTGAAGGGGCCACATCTGGACCTCAGAGCCACAGCTGTCTGGTCACTTAGAGGCCCCGGACCTCAGCTCCTCAGAGGGCTGAACGTGGACTCGCAGTTGGAGAAGCTTGTGGTGCTGAAATAAATATCAGATCATTCACTTAGTTAATCCATATGGAAGCATATTGCTGCCAAATTAGAAACAGAAAAATGCATCAGCTGTTATTTAGACACACAAACCTAAGACAATATAATGCATTTTTAACCATTATAACATGAAAACTTCAGTTCTAATAATGCTAAGAATGGATAAATTGAGGATCACTGACACAGTCTGATAGAGATCATCATCACATTCTACTTCATACTGGGGTTGAAACACTGTGAGATTCTGCTTTAGTCGACACAATGGAAACCTGTCGATCTCTAAGGCTGAGTCCAGCCACCCTACAGAGGAAGCTCATTTCAGCTGCTAGTATCCACAGTGTCATTCTTTGGGTCACTACCCAGAGCTCATGACCATAGGGGAGGGTTGGAACGTAGATGGATGGTAAATTGAGAGCTTCGCGACGGTTTGGTACAACCCCACATTTCTGCTGCCGCCGCACCAATCCACCTGTTCATCACTTGCTCCATTTTCCCATCAATCGTGAACAAGATCCTGAGATGCTTGAACTCCTTTGCTTGGGGAAGCAACTCCCCCCCAACCTGGAGTGAGCAATCCAACGGTTTCCAGCAGAGAACCATGGCCTCAGACTTGGAGGTGAAACATATTACTTGGTAATGTGTTACAGTAACATCATTACTTTTTTCAGTTACACGTATTGTAATGGACTGCAATAGGAAATCCTTCCTCAGTAACACTGAAACACTACTGACCAGGAGTTTTATGGAGGATAGATATCAGTTTGGTCTCTACAGAGAAACAGTGACTATATTCTGTGCAGAGGGTGGAGTTGTGGGGAAGCATGCACCTAACAGCATCCCAGTAACTCCAGATTAATCTTTTGTAAAACTGTCACAGAGTGATATTTTTATTCCTTCTAACTCTGTTAACATTTTCCCAATCCAACCTCTCTGCTGGCATATCCTCCGCCACACACACCTCCACATAACAGGAGCTGCTGCGTTCACTTGAGACAACACAGATGAGCTCCACAGTCCAGTGTATACAGACACAATGTGGTTTGTGTCAGTAACATTAAAAACATTTGAATTCTCTGCTATTGTTTCCAGCCTTGCAGTCGTCCTGCACTTTGAGGGGTCGCTGTTGTTCAATTTAACACACAACAGATGCAACGCTCGTCTAATTCTATTCAGAACTTGACTATAGAGACGAACGAATGACCGGAGGGTGGTTTAAGTGCTCACAAATCATCTTTGCAACATGATATACGTCTAACTTTGAACATGTGCTTTAACCTCACCAGCATGTGTGTGGGCCGGATGGCCTTCACTGTGAATGGGGAACACAATGGTAAAATCTGACAAATTATATAATCTAATGCAAACCTACAGAACATGAGATTCAAGTTACCATGTTAGTAGAGGGCTAGAAAAAACATCCTGAGCAAAGACAAAAACAAACAGAAACTACAGTATAAAGATATATATTTTTAAAAATAAATCTGTAAATAACAGGGAAAATCTGGCAGCAATGGTGCAAAAAACATGTTAAAAATGTAAATAAATAAATAAATAAACAATATCTCTAAAATAACTTTTCTCACTTGATTTTAATATAGTAAAATATTGTAATTTTATGAATATATATATTGTAAAAGAATAAATAAATAGTGGTATCATAATAGTAAAAATACAGATTTTTGATGTGGACATTGTGTACAGTTTTGGCCACTTTGTTTGTTTTCGCAGTCAACCTGTAAATTTAAAATTTTTTCCCTGACATTACCAGATAATATCTGTAATTTAGCAGGGAAAACCTGTAATAAATAAACATAATAATAAAATAATGACATAAGTAAAAATAAACAGCTAATAAGAAAAAGCAAGGCCTATTAAGCATATTTTTTCTTACAAATAACGGCAAATATTTCTTAAATACAAATATATTTTTCTCATTCGAATACAGTCAAAATAAGAAATATGTAATTTTAAAGTCAAATGTTGTATGAACAATTACTATTTAAAAATATAGAGATTTTTGATTGGATTAGTTTTTATAGTATATACAGAAAGATCTGTAAAGTTAAAATAACAGAATTTATGTATCACTTTAACCCTTAATCTATGTATTTTTTTCAAGTACCTGCAAATATTTGTAAATGAGGATTTAAAAACAGTAAAAACAGTGTAATTTTACAGTTAAACATTGCAACTGAACACATTTTCATATATAACAATTTAGATTTTTGATGTAAACAATATTTACTTTTTGTCCATATGTAGATTTCTTTTATTAATATGAAAACAGGTAAATTAAAATTTTTTACTGTGATTTTACTTATCTGTAATTTAAAAAAAAAAAAAAAACAGGGAAAATCTGTCAAATAACAGTAAATTGTAAAAACAAAAAAAAATTCAGTCAAAAACTTACTTTTTTTTACAGTGTACACAGGGTGCAGATTAATGTGAGTCAGATGGACTCAAAATAATGTCAATAAATGTGATTAAATTATGAAAGTTAAATGAGAAGATCGATTCCACGGAGCCACTGTTGTGTTTAAAGTTTCTCCTCTTTCACATTTGTGATTAAGGCTCAGGTTAGATCAGTTAGCAGACACGACCGGTTGAAGTCAGGTTAAAGAAATGAGATTAAAACAACAATAAACTATTTCTTGAACAAGTGCAACAACATCATAGAGTCTCCGCTTGTTGACCAACATTTCTGAACCATGCAGGCAAAGAAATAAACCAGCGACTAGAAATCACATGTTAATTGGAGCCTTAAAGTTGCAGTTTCCACCTGCTTCCATTCTCTGCTAATAAGCTGCTGGCTGTGAGTTCATATTTACATGCAAACATTAAAGCAGAAATGATCTTCTCATGTAAGTCTTGGCAAAGAAGTGAATATATGGATATTCCAGTATCGTCTAAAAAGGTGAAATGACTCCAAATATATACGTTTGGGGAATTCTTACAGCTCTTGGGAGGTAGAAGAGTATCATTAATTTCCCCTTTTGCAGAGTCAAAGTCCAAAAAAGCCTATTTGTGACTCCTGATTTGCCTTCCACTGTCTTCCACTCTTTTCTTGCTGCAGATCTCCTCCAGTCAGGAAAACACAGCAGCCCGATCTGACTCATCCCTTACCAAATCGTAAATCAAATAAATCCCCTTCCTACTGACTTTGACCCCCTTCCTCATTCTGCTCGTCTCTCCAGAGCCAAAACAGGAACATGTGGTCTGGTGGAGGACTGACGGGGGGAAAGTATCCTCTGGATCAAGTACTGGACAGAGAGCTGCACAGCAATTACACTCCATTTTAATTCCATGTGTGAAAATAAACGCTGCAGAAAACAAGAGAAACACAGAGTGTTGCCCACGATGAAGTGAGGTCTGCTGCTCTGTTAGTTTAAACCACAGATGAGGGTTTTCCTAAAAAGTCCAGACTGAACTACATCACTGCAAATCAATCACAGGGACAACAATGTTTCACAAAAGCTTTATTCTTTACAGAAAGTTTGTAGAAAATATGCTGTACACAAACTGACACAAATTTTCACAGATTTTATGACGTGGAAGACAAAATGCATTTCTTTAGTGAGGAATAATTCTTTGCAGGAGAAGAACAGGTGTTAGAAGTGGAAAAGCTGTGACGGAGCAGAATTTAACCTTAAACTAAAGATAAAAACATCACATGGAAAGTGCAACTTTGTCAATAAACTTGGCCATTTTGATGTCCCGCTTCGACAGTCCTCCACAGTCGTGTGTCGTCAGTGTGATCTGAACCTGGAAGACACAAATACATCACTGGTTAGGGTTTGTCTACCTACAGCAGATTACATTATTTTTAGATTTAGAAAGTAGTGTGATGTCATTATAATAAATGTTTTTCTTTTTTTTTGTCTAGTCCCCTGATGTGTGTTACATGCCAAATGATTTTACTGATTTTCAAATGCAGTACCAGCTTCCATTGCACCCCTGATGAAGACTCTCTGAGCTGAAACACCATCATTTGTTCCGATATTAAAGGTCCTTTTCAGCAAACGAATGAGAGTCTCACATGTCCCCAGAAACTTTAAATTAAGCTCAAAACATTGCAAAGTTGGTTATTTTACTACAACCTCTGGTTTTAGTCCCGTTCTAAACAAGGAGTTTCAGTGTCTGTAGCTTTACAGTTTTTCTCAGTCGCTTTGGTACATTTCTCGAATCATCCTCGACATTTGCAAAACAGTAAGTGTATTTCTCAAAACAATTCGTACAAATAGCAAAACACCATGGATTACCTGCAAAAGCCAGTCTCTTGCTCAAAATCCTTAGTTCATCTCTCAAAAGTAAATATCTGTGTTAGTGAACATGTCAGTGGCATCAGAATGATCAGTCCTGGTGTCGTTGTGTGGATCACACAGTCAGATTGTTTAGTCATGTTGTCATTATAGCTGTTCTCTGGAGGGATGTTCTGATGGAAACTATGGCTAAAGTTTTGATGACAATTATTGTAAATTGTAAGTTACACCTTAGTGTATGTGGGAGATTGATTGCAAGAGACTGGACAAGATTCACATTTATGCTTTTACTGTTTGTGTTGTAGTTTGTTGACATACCACGTCATTGTGATACAGAAAGGAAAACAGCTGCATAGCACAAAGAAAAAACAAAAAAACTAAAGTAGAAATGTGAACATAGAACAGTCTCCTTAGGGAAAACTGTACATGCAGTGTTGTAGGAATTACATTACAGTCTTCCTGCACCTCCTGATGTTCCTTTAGAAAGACGATTTAGAAAAAAGTCTAATGGAAATGTATAGAAATATCCTTGACATATTCTGACAACTTGTTCAACCATTTTGCATGTAAAGACTGATGCGATGAACTAATGCCTAAATGTTGTGGGGGGTGAGACTATTCAACAGAGACCCATTAGAATACATTCTGATCAACATGACATAAGCAGCTGATAATGTAGGAAACAGCAGAGAATTGTACAGAATCATTTGCATGGATGAACCAAAGCATTTGCAACTTGTTCAAAGAAATGAGAACCTCAGTAAGTTGCATTCCAAAGAATTTAAAACTAAAAGGAGGTCGGCTCCACCTATAGAAAATTAAAATATGGTTACTCCCTGCAGAGCAATTGTAGCCCAGTAAAAAAAAAAAAAACTCGCATTTTAACACGGACAGCCAAGAAAACACAGCGCAGAACATGATTGAACTTTGGAGAATATTAGCAGCAGCTCAACATACAGCATCTACTTTGTCAACCTGAACCTCAGTGGGTGTGGGATTTATGTGTAAATGTCTGCTGGAAAGTGCTGCAGGGGCCCAGAGACCTGTAGCAGCGCTCTGCAGCCACTTTAATAAAGAGTGGATTAGGAGCAGCATTCCTCTCACAGCGGCCCGGTCCACCACACAGTAACTCAGTGGCTACAGCCTAATGCTGGGAGATTTTCGGGGACTCGGTTTGTCATATCAACCGCTACTTTATTCTTGAGGCGGAGAAAGTGAGGGAGTGTGTGTGAGGAGGGGAGGGAGAGATATTTGCAGAGCTTTTCGCAAGAAAAACGATGGGATTACAGTGTGAAGCTGTTGCGTTTTTTGGGGGTTTTTTTTGTCGCTCTGACTAACGGAGTGTGTTTCGGGCATTGAGGGGAGAGCTCTCCAGAACCAGCGGTGATTGTTTGACATGAAAAATCTGACTTTATCCAGGGTCCATTGATCTCAGCGTGTCTGTAATTTGTTATAAACCAGCCGCAGTGTTGTAAATATGGCAGGAGCTCAGACAA
The DNA here is from genome assembly GCF_022539595.1 of Amphiprion ocellaris. Lineage (NCBI taxonomy): Eukaryota > Metazoa > Chordata > Actinopteri > Pomacentridae > Amphiprion > Amphiprion ocellaris. Next base: position 3,802,917 of record NC_072779.1, read on the forward strand.
GTAGCCAAGATGACACCGTTTGATTCCACAGGCTGTGATTTCTGTAATGGATACTACACAAATACAGCACTGCAAATGACTCGGCAATCACTGTTACAAGGCTAGATTTGAGCTATCATGTGGAGAAAGCGGTTACCTTATTATAAATATTGAACCATTCTGGGTGATGGTTCATCTTCTCTGCCTGCAGAGCCACCCGGGACATGAAGCCAAACGCCTGTTGGTGAAGAAACAATCAATGATTAAAAACACGGCAGGAAGTTATTTCTCCAAACAGAAACAATGCTTCTTTATGTCATTTTTTCTCCAGTTTTTATTCTACTCCAGCCTCCCCCTAGGGAAGGACAAAATATGAGAAACATATCTCTGTATACCAGCCTTCAAAAGGATCATTTGCTTTTATTTTAACAAAGACTGAACATTATAATCCTCGTGACGGTTGAATTTAATGCAGTTTGTCTCATTTTTGTAATATTCTGTCCTGTCTTTGTTGTTTTTTGTCTGACTTTTGTCATTTGTCTCATGTTTTTGTTGTTTTGTTTCTCACTTTTGTTGTTTCCTTTTTGTCTCACTTGAGTTTTTGGTCTTACTTTAGTCATTTTGTGTTGTGTTGCTTTAGTCGTTTGTGCATCGTTTTTTGTCGTTTTGTGTCTTGGTTTTGTGTCGTTTGTCCATTTTGTGATAGATTTGTAACTTTTTGTCTAATTTTTTGTCTCTTTTTTGTTTTTTAGGCTGTCCGTAATGTTTTGTAAAAAGATAATTGCTTAAATGCGAACATTTTCTGAATGTACTTTTTTTGTACTCAAGCAAAGGAAAGATTTGAAGTTGCGGTTATTTATTGGTTATTATGCTGTGATTTTACTGGTCCAGCCCACTTGAGATCAAATTGAATGTGGCCCTTGAACTAAAATGAGTTTGATGCCCTTGGTTCAAGTTAACAAAGATTAATAAACTGCTTCTGCATCACATTCAGTAAATATTTTAGTTTTCCTCTAAAAACCACCTCTTATTTTACACCAGTTCGCAGCAGCACACTTGACACAAAAGCATCATTTTCAAAAAAGATAATTTTCTCTGTGAATAAGTGGGTTATATCATTAAATGGGTCCCAATTTTATTTAATATGGATGAGCTTTTCAGTATAAAGTCCTGCACAACCATGCGACAAAGTCATGTTGCCCCAAATCACTATTAAAAGAAAACACGAAAGTAATATTTTTCTGATTATTTCTTTTACAAAAACTGAATAAAACTGGAGTCAACATGTTCAACATTTTTTCAAGCACACAGGTGTTATCAATCTGGGGAAAGTGGCGACTCTACATACTATACATATTTCAGAACTTACATTTTTACAACCCCTACAAACCAGACATTTTTCAGCTCTAGAAGGATATTTCACTGTGCTGAATGCATCTTTCAACAGCTCGCTGACAACTTGCTTCTCTGTATACCGTTTTTCAGCCACGGTGCATTCCTTCTGGTGCTCAAGAATGTTTTATTTTGCTCTCAATCTATCTAACTTCACTCAATATTTGTTTTCTATTTGTTCTGTGTAAACACAGCCTGCAGTTCAGCCGAGAAGTCACAGAATTTTTGTGATGTGAATGTTGACTAAAGCCGAGTTACTAAGTTGTTAATTTTATGCTTTCTACAGAATCTGGTTAATGCAAATAGTCTGATTTTTGTCATTTTTTTGAGGACAACATGACTTTCAAAAGGCAGGTTATAGGGATCAGAGGACTAACTAAAGTACAGTATCTGTCAGTGGACATCATTTATTCAATGAAGTCCTTTTTAACTATCGTAACTCTCCTGTATTGTCTTTCATTATGCGTTTACACACCAGTTTCCACTCCACTGCAAGAAATAACCGATTAGCTGTTAACTATTACATTATTCGCCAGCTATTGCAATAATTGCTTAATCCTTGTTATTGGATAGAAAAAAAGGCTGAATTTATTAAATCCAGCTTTTAAAATATGTATAAACAACAACATTATGTGTTGCATACTCATTATATACTGCATATAAAGGCTAAATACTGCTTCAAGTACATAACTAGCAAAGCTGTGTTGACCTTGTGGATGGACATTTTCAAAAGACGTGGTTTCAGTCTCAGCTGTGTGGTAAAGCTTCCATTATGCACATATATAATGTAAAGCAGCATTAATTAATTAAAACACAAGGCTAGAAATGCTTATTTTACCACAAAAATATTTAAAATAATGTAGCGATCGCAAAGCCGGCCGCTATGACTGAACTGTTGTACTGCAATGCACCATGGGAGATTGGTGTGTTGGGGGTTTAAATGTCGTTATTGTGGTTTATGTTAGCGTTACAGTGTTATTAGTGTTTGTATTTCATTGTGTCAGCTTAGTTAGTTTGGTTAAGTGTTCTGTTGTCAGGACGGTGAGTGTGAAGTGTGTTTGATCACTTCCTGCTGCATTTTTGACAATAAAAGCATCTGGCAGCTAAAGAGTGCTCAAAAGGCAGACATCCTTTCTCCAGTGTTGTTCTTAACATAGCTCACCAAAATAATAAATATGTAAAAATACCTATATACCGCAAAATCCCGCAATATAGCAAAAAATCTGCGATGCAGTGAGACTGCAAAAGCTGAACCGTGATATGGGGAGGGACCACCGTATTCATGTAGAGATTTAGTGGAAGTAATAAACCACACAAAAATTCTACTGAAAGCAATGTTGCAAAATTTAGAATGCTCTATCACAACACTGTAGCAAAAAAATGCTGATTTAGCTTGGTCAAAAAACACATGACAATCAGTTTCGAACCGCAGAAAACGAAGAAAACCTGAAAATATTTACATTTGACAGCAGTCACTTTTGGTGATTTTCTGGCGATAGACTAATTAATGGACTAATTGTTGCAGCTTTACAGTACATTTTGCGTGAAGAAACCTGTTTTAAAGGGTCTGAACCATGCAGTCAGAGACATGTCCAGCAGAAAGGAGCAATGCTGCCATCTGAGGCACAGAGAAGCACAAGACGATGCCTCCGTTCATGTAGATAAAGCCTCCTGAATGCATGCATGCAGACATCCACACCCACATAAGGACATGAGAGCACGCATGCACACGCTAACATACACACTCTTCATATTTCACATGAGGCTCTCTCCAATCACAGACCATCCATGGAGTGATTACGGTTATTCTAATTATCTACAAAGAGCAGAGTGAAATCCCTCGTCATGCTCGCTGTGAAGAGAAGGGGGGAAAAAAATCAGGTAGACCTATTTCAGAGCAATTTCCCACTGCAATCTCAATTAAGCCCCTAAATGCTTCCTCTCTGCCTAATTAAATCAACTGAAATGCCATTGTTTACCGCAGCCCCATCCACCACCTGACATGACGAAACAGAATTACTCTCGCAGAGGAAATTGCATTTAGTCTTTCTGGTGTGTTGCAGCCAATTTCGGAGACGGCCTGTTCGGTCCCGGTGCAGCCCGATGCGTGTAACACGATCGGCAGCTCGATCAAATTGGTTATCAAGAAAACCGTCTCCTGATCAATTTAAGTAATTGGCATATTCCTGCAACTTGACCCCGCTGGCACCAATTTGGAGAGTGAGGCGGTCTGCTTTTTCTCAGCTTTCATTGGATCTAATGGAGATGGTTAAGCAGCCTGTCATGTCAGGTGTTGTCCAAACATGTCTCCTCTCTGTCAGGGCCGAGCTCCGGTTAATCTGCTGCCGAGGAACACTGAGTGACGGGTAAAAGGAGTCTGTGTGAACAATAAATGTTTCCTGTACGTCGTCCCACGATGCTTTTTCAGTCAGTCAATTTCTGTTGAGGAGCAGAAATTCGCTCCTTTTCAAGACACTCCTGACTGATCACACTTTTGTTTTTTTACACGGTTGGTCAGTCGGTTGGTTGCATGCAGTGGTGGTTCTACACAAATTTTACTGGGATTCTATACTCAGCACAGGGGCCAGCGACATGGATGGATGGATGGATGGATGGATGGATGGATGGATTAAACCTTTAATCAGTTAAATCAGTTCAATCAATGCCACCATCAGGGGCACCAGAGACTCACTGCTGTAACTCTGGTTCAAATATCTAGACTCTGGCATCAATAACAAGCTCACTTAAATGGAATGAACGTCAAGGAGGAATTCTCTGACTGTCTTAATCTGACATTGTAAGTCGATATTGGCTTTTCACCAATATGTCCATAAGGGATATGATGTGTTTAAATAAATTAGAAACAGTGCCACAAAGTAGTGAAATTTGAGGCATCCTCACAAAAACCATTTTGTTTTGTGTTTTTGTTGAATTTGTTTCCAGACTGGTCTCCTATCTGCTCTGCGTAAACACTGCCTGCAGTTCAGCTGAATGCAGAATTGCCAATTTTTTAAATGACACATGTACAATAAAGTCATTTTGAAAAAAAATCACAATTTTAAGCTGAGATTTCCACCAGATGAGTAGTTCAAAGACCAATGGAAAGTTAAAAGTCCAATGATTCTGTTTTCACAGTTTCTGGCTCTGATAAACGGTGCAATTTTTGGTGATTTTTTTTAAGATAACATGCCTTTCAAACCTGCGTGGGTTTAACGCTGCATGTCTGCCAAGTAGGTCACATCAATTTAAAACAACATAACAGCAACACAGTAATAACTTACTGGTATTAAGGCAGGTCTGTAACTGCAAACATCTGGGGTGACATCTGTATGATACATTTCTGCAGATTTGCAAACCAATGATTAAAAGCAAAATATGTATTAGCACCCAAATAAGTGTGTTTTGTATTTACATTTTGAATCAATTCAGCTGGCAGTGCCCCAACGAGAGCTTATGCTTATTTTCTAAACTTCAAAGCGCTGTATAATATGCAGGCTGCGCTGCTTTTATCACAAGTAGAATCACACTTTCTGAAAAATGACATGTCCCTGCTGAGACCTCAATGAAGTGCAAATGAACCACAGCGCAAAATGTAATTTGGATGAGAAGGGAATGCGAAACAGAAGATGCCAGTTATGCAACATGAACCCTGAGAAAAGACTCGAGGACAAAAATGAGGAGAGGAAAGGCCAAAGAAAAGCAGTAATCTCTCACTACAAATGAATTGGAGTTGAATGTCCAAAAACAAGTGAAATCCTGGTAAAACGGTGCCCTATATCGGGCCTTTCTCGCAGGCGGTGGTCCCTCGGGGGCAGTAAGCAGAGCAGCAGGACACAATGCAGGCAAAAGTGGCAGCGCTCCGCCTGTCTGTCAACCGTGGGTCATCTCAACACCCACCACTTGGGCCGAACAGAAATTAAAACCGACCTTGCACTCCCAGCTGAGGCCTTATGTCAACAGAGGTCAAGGACTCTCCGTCTCAGAGCGCTTTGTTTACCGGTTTGCATTGTCCGGGCCACACTTCTCGAGCCAGCAGGTCAGCCAGCCAGTCAGCTAGCCGTCCTTTCGTTCCGCCAGCCGCTCGCTCCAACTGGCCTGGCAGGCTGCAGCTGTCAGAGTCAGATAATTTGACATGACATTTCGCAGGCCCCCATCTCAAATAATCAGAAACACCCGACAGCAGACCCCCGCACACACGCTCTCCCGCTTCTGAGGAGCCATTTTGGTGCTATTACAGCGTGATTGTCATACAACACTGGATGAGACAATTTGACGTCGGGGCAGAGTGGTGTTCTCTCTCTCATTGCGGCTGAGGGCTGGAATACGGGACTCAGTTTCAAACACATGTGTCTGTTATTTACAGATCGGCTTTCCACCGCCGCGCGGTCCAAGGGCTTAGAAACGCCTGCTGTGCCTTGCCAGGACTAAGTGCATGCAGATTGTGTGTACTCCTTGCTAGCCTCTGACAGACACACATTCACACTGATGCGTGTACAAGTGTGCACATGTGAACCTCCCCGGCGTGCGACCTGCCGCTCTCCTCCATTACACGCTGCCATGACTACCCGATGATTACCCCGCCAGCCCCATCATCGCCCCGTCAGCCCCCTGGAAAATGCTCGCTCCTCTGCAGCGAAGAACGCTGCAATTTGAGCGTTGCGGTGATGATGATGATGACCACACCTCTTATGTCTCATTTCTCTTCTTTCCCCAAACGGCTCTTCACGAGCTTCCACAACTACCCACCAAGTTGACATGTAACTTAAAACAAATATCAAATTATTATGAAGCGAAGCTGCCAAACACTACTAGAAAGAGCTGTGCTGGGCAGGTGTAACACCAGCCAGGTCATGGAATATTTAATGGTACTTAGATATCAGCAGCATTAATCTTCTCAAATTAACATTCTCAGAGTTGAGAAACACAGAGAGGAGCTTCAATTTGATACTCTGACAAAGATAATACACACTCTGCCAAAGTGAGAACACTCATTCGCTGACTAACATCGTGTGTAACAACTCTTCACGCACGTCAGCTCCTATTTATGTAACGGGTGTCATGTAATGCTCCAGCATGGCGCTAAAGCCAACTTATGCAAACCCCTCATTTAACTGCAGGGTTACCAGCGAGGGCTTAAAAAGACGTTGGGCTCATCAAAAGGCAGCAGACGTCAGGGCCATCTTAGCTTACCCAAGGTCTGATAGCCAGATTATCTCACCACCTCCGCTGGGCGCCACACCTCACAGCTTCCCTGCAGCCATTTTCACAGGACGAGATGAATGCAGGATGCCTCCAGTTCCCAGGGAAAGTTCCATTTTGAAGACAGAGGTGGGAACCGAACACCGATGAGCCGATAAACCGGCCTCCGCTCTGAGTAAGGATACGGTCTGAGCATCGTGCAGGCTAAGTACATGTGAGTAGACATTAGGGCTTAGACTAGATTAAAATGATGGTTTTGCAAATTATGAAATGTCTTTGAATCATTTTGAACTTTTTTCCCACCAGAATTGGATTTTTGTCACTGGAGCACCAAAGCATTGAACCAACTCAAAACGCTGACCGACCACACCCTTTCCATACTTAAGAGAATGTTGGACACGATGGGAACAGCATATAGAACAAATAACTGAACACACTCTCAAATTCATTAAAAAAAATAAACCAATAGGTAGATTGTGCAATTATAGAGACTTTGGGACAAAACAGAATTCATAGAATGTGAATTAGACAATTAGACAAAATCAGACTACCAACACATTTAGTAAAAATTAAGATTATTAGCAGGGAAAGTTTTAAAATACCTTTTTAAATAGGCCTGAGAGTAACAAAATACAATGCTATGGTTGACAATTGTGACAATATTGGCGCTAAACATTGCTGTGACCAAATAAACAACAGCAACACAAGTCCATAAACATCACACAGAGCACAAAAGTCAGACTTTGTGTGCTTTTAACATAGTTGTCACCGTTTTCATTGTGAGTTTTGCCTCATTTCCTTATACATGTACACAAATATTTACCAACTGCATTAAATAGCGGCAGGATCCATTTCCAAAAGCCATAGAGTTGTGCATATTTACGCACGAAGAACAACGGTACTAATTTTACTAATTAGGCTTCGTATATTCCAAATTATCCCCAACATGGTAACAGGATGGATCAGGATGTAACCATAAATGACACAGTGCACCTTTCTTTTTCCACTTTCAGTGAAAAACTGACCTGTCAGCTAAAGTCAGAAATATTTTTCTGACCTGGCATCTGTTTTCTTAGACATTTTTCTGCAGGATATTTTGCAGTGATCACAATATTGCCCTTATGGATGGTTCCCATATACAGTAGATATGACCTCTAACCACTAAAGTAACTAAGAAAATACTGAAATAGGTAAGTTGATAACAAAAAAAAGACATTTTAGGGTACTATAAGTTGTTGTAGCTTGATAAGTTGTGACTAGACATTCATTTTGAACCTTTAGGACATGATGTCTAAACTAATAAAGAGCCAATTATTGCTAATTATCTATTATTACGGGTATTCTTCTATAATGGGACACCAGCTTCTCCTCTGCTGGATTATTTTAAACATTACATCACTGAAATAACTATTGAATTAAACTACTATTGAATTAAATTATCATTAGACCTTCAGATAAGATAAGGTAAGGTTTAATTAATTCCAGTGAGGAAATTTGCAGCATTACGGTAGCAAAAGGGGGTAGTAAACGGTTAGTAAACATTACTAGAAAAATAAAACTTAATAAGAAATACACGTAGTTACTGTTGATATTGTACAGATATTAATTATAATAATTATCATATTTTATAACATCCTGTTTATCTTTTCACACACTAAGCTGGTGGCTGAAGGTTGCAAATCCTGCCACACACATGCATAGTAATTATAGAACAAGCAACACTTAAGTATAAGTCATAATGTTGATTTCTTTTCTCTTAATTGAATATTTGGTACTGAGGTAATGCAATAGAAATGGATAATCACCAAGTTAAATTACTTCATTACTGTTACTGGAATACTTTAACCTTTTAAACTCTGCAAATATATGGCAAAATAATATAGCAAATATCAATAAAGTGGCCAGTCTCAGCAAAATAACCCGTCAGTCTGGCGTTTGTGCATTCATGCTGAGTGTGAGTGTGTGTGTGTGTGTGTGTGTGTGTGTGTGTGTGTGGCAGCAGGGGGATGGCTCTGAGAGTTCGGTTTACCCAGGGGCTCAGTTTAAGTTGTAGGACAACTTATTCAACACAAGCAGACCAAGGCCCATAACGACAGGCAGAGGCTTGGAGGAGATTTGGAGGAGAGGGAGCCCCTGACTGAATATAAAAAGGGGGGATCAGCCTCCGAGGACGGAGCGGAAGGAGCAGAGGGAGCAGTCTGAACACAGCGCCGCTCTGCTCGGAAATCACAGCAGCAGCTGCCTCCAGCTGCAAATTGGAACTTAAGTCTAGGAGCTTTTTTCCGGTGTTCGTATTGCAGCTATTGTCTGTGGTGAACTATCTTGTTTGTCTCCACTTTGTGTCATGTTCTTTTTTTGTGTTTGTTTTGCACACATTTGAAATATAATTACATAAAATAATATGTTAATATGACATCAAGACAATGTCAAACACAGCTTTGTGTTGTTTTACTGCGCCATGGCATCAGTATGTGATGATTTTAAGATTTATAGTTGCCATCTCATGCATGGATGCACCATAGTCTCTAAAAATCTAAACAAAAATGAATGCAGCAATATAATCCATACAACGGACAAACTGCTCAGTGTTTAAAGCAAACATGTCGGGCTGAGCAAACAATCAAAATTGTATTGAAATCGTGCAATTTTGTGCTAAAGGTAAAACTGCACAACATACCGTTTTAAATAAGACAATATTGTCCAGACTGAAAGAAAACACGATTGGTACAAAACACAGCAAAAATTATTTTAAAAAACATTTTTTTTGGTGGAAAAACATACAAAAATGACTATTTCCACCAAAATTTTTCTCATATTACAATCCCATTCTGATTTTCTTTTCCACATTTGATTACTTTGCCATGAATGTTATGAATTCTTACACAACTTCCACAGAAAATGTAATTTATGAATACAAATTTCAACCCTTAATGTACCAGTTTTGTACACAGTATCGTGGCTCCAACTTGAATTGTAGAGTAACTGTACCTTACTGCTTTGTTCTATCTCACCCAAGTTAACCAGTTTAACTCTTGGTTAAGACTACATTTTCATTATCAGTTCTTTGTGGACTAAATAGTTCGTCTATAAATTTAAAAAAATCTTTAAAAATGTCAGAAAATTGTGGAAAAATCACCACAATTGTCAATCTTAGAACTAATCACTTCTGCACCCATCATTAAAAATCATTTCTGAATATCTAGAAATTTAAAGATTTTTTCATTGTGGATTTCTGTATTCACATGTTTATCCCATAAATAACAACACTCTGGATGCAGTCATTTACCAATTTAAAGTCTCCCTCTTTTAGTTAAGTGAGACGGGAGATAATGACCGTCCATTTTTCCGTCCTAAATGCAGCTTTTGAATGATTTTCTTTGCCATCGCTGCACGGCTGAATGTCTGTGGGCAAAGCAGGAATGCCATCGTTGTCAACCTCAGCTAACGCAACACAACAGTTGAGCAAGCACAGCTCACCTCTCTATACATGCTGCATCTTAAGGCTACTCCTGTCGCATAAATGTTTCCATCTCATTCACCGAAATATGTAGCAGATGGTCATCTGTAAACATACATGACATAAAGCCCGGCGCGGTCCAAGGGCTTAGAAACGCCTGCTGTGCCTTGCCACGCACATCAGTGACTGCGACTTAAAAACACGCACAACTCCAACCTACATGTACAGTATTAAAGACACACACACACAGATGTTTCCACACGTGATTGCAGGGATTCTCACTGACCGAAGCAGCTCCAGAGAGAGGATTTCACCTCTCAAACCTGATTAAATAGGCTGGACTTGACAAGGAAAATAAGTGACAGTTACCTCTCAGACTACGGCCGCTAACAGCGCACTGGGTACCCGCATGCCGCAAATAAATTACTGAGCTGCTTACAACAGCATCACAACACTTTCCACTTGCTGTAATCAAAGAAAAATAAACTCAAAGAAGCAAGTCCAGCTGTCATGTTCCTTTTAAGTTCATTTGCAGCTCTGAGTGGCACTGTGCCCTCAAGTATTCAGCTCCACTGCGGATTCATAGGAGTCATGGGTATCACTCTACCGCCCCCTAGAGTCTGCTGGAAGAAGCGTTTGAACACAGAAAAGGGGATTTGTTATTCTCATTATAAACTCTTGGGGATCTGATTTCTTCCAGCCCCATCACTCGAAGATAAGTGGAGAATGGAAATCAGCCAGCATGTCGCTCCTCATGTCCATTCCCCTCCAGTAAAAGCCCCCTTTAAAGAGCAGCCATGAAAAACGAGCTCGGGAGTTTGCGAAAAGGCATCGGAGAATTGATTGGAGGGTGTCTGGAGAGGGAATAAAAGAGAGCGAAAAAGAAACGACAGACACGGAGGGTTTGCCAGCATGTAAAAATTGGAACAACATGAGCTCATTCCCCCAATAACATGGGGCACAGAGTGGGAATGAGAGACAGACAAAGACAGAAAAGATAGCGAATGCAAAGCACATCTACCAGAAGGAATGACGGGGTTGTTAGTGGTTTGTGAGCCAGATGAAACTTTTTAACCAATTTGATTGTTTGTGAAAGAAATGATTCTGATCAAAACCCCAATTGCTGCCAACTGGCCGCCTGGCGTGTCTCAGGGTAATGCAGCCTGACGTGTCGGGGTAAGAGGAGAGGCTTTAGAGGCGAGGAGGAGCAGATGGGGGAGGTCAGTGCTCGCCCTCTCACTTCAAACAAGGGGAAGTGTAAAAACAGACTATCTTAGGGGCTAAAACAACTAATGACAGGATTAGAGGAAGTCCGCTAAGTGGCCTTGAGACGTTGCAGTTTACTTCGCCCAACACTCGGCTCAAAAAGGGGCAAGCTGCTCACCAGTGTTGTGCCAAAAAGCATTTACGTTGAACTTTTTGTGTTTATTTTACCCCAAGAAGATGGTGGAACTGCTATCAGCTGCCATGCATGATACTATAAGATACTGTAGCTGCAAACGGCAAACAGTACAAGCGAGATAAAGCATGTTAAATTAACTCCAAAGGCTGCTGCCAGTTAAGTAGATAACATATAAACTGTGAAGATTTTCCCCCGACAAAATCATACCACAAATACAAATCTGTAGGAAAACACAACGGTGATAAAATGCTCTGTCAATGTTCACTGACCAACTGTTTCTGGAGCGTCTGTTCACATCCTGCAGCTTTAGCAACGACCCCCGTTTGTGTTAAGGACCAAATAATATACCAGAATCACAATAACACCTCACTTGGGACAAAGTGAAAAGCTCCGAAAAAATATAGTAACAGAATCTTGAGTTTACGGCATCATAACAGAAACACGGTGTATTTTTGATGTTTCGAGGATTAGTGCATTTAAATATTGTGAAAAGATTTGCTTCCATAGTTTTCATCATCATCCATAAGCACAGTTAAAATATGAAGTCATTTAAAACAGATTTTTCATGTCCTAGATATAGCAACTCCATATTTTTTCAAATTTTTATATAATGTTTTGTATTCCACTATGCCAGCAGTGGTCGGAGGCATTACATTTTCTGGTTGTTCGTCCATTCCTTAAGGGAATTTATCCAAATATGGCACAAATATTCACTGGAATCCACCAACGAACTGATGAGATTTGTGTGGCTAAAGGTCAGAGATCAAATCACTGTAAGCATACTGTCAATAATTTATATATTAATTCTGAAAAAGTCCACAGAAATAAATAATGGGATAAAACGATGATGTTTTATATCCAGCAGGTCAAAGGTCAGCTTCAGTGTACCATCGTAATGTTCTGCAAAACCGCTTTTCTGGTCGAAAAATATCGGATGCCAATCTATTAAAATTGGGGCAGGGACTTTAACACGTTAATTTCGATTAATTAATTACCGCGAAAATAATGTGTTAGCAATAATAACGCAATTAGTTGCAGCCTCCTCAGTTCCCTCATTTCTTCCACACCGGTAGCTCTGATGAACACTCCAGCCCAGTAGGTGGCGGTAATGAACCTAAAGTCTGTTTGTAGCCATGAAGAAGAAGCCCAGGAAGTACTGAGTGAAGTCAGGCACTAGTAAACAGATTGAACTTGTTGGACAGAAAGTTTCCTTTTAAAAATCTTCCTGATGGCAGCTTGGATAAAAGCCTGGTTGTGTGTAAATTGTACAACAAAGAGTTTTCTGATCACTGCAGCACTTCAAGCTGACGGTATCACCTCAATGTAAAACATGTTGCTGTTAGCAGCAGAGCTAACGTTAGCTACGAGTCATGCTAACGGCTAACGGTGTAGCCATCCCATAATAGACCACTTTTCTAGACAGTGCTTGAGTTTACAGAAAGTCTTAAAATGTTGAATAAAATCGCTATAATTGCACTTAGATTTGCAGTAATCTGTGAATGTAGCAGACAGATGAAAAATGCAGATAAATAGAAATGAAACATTTTTGTGGTTTAAGTTTTTACTCCGTCGAGGCTCTGCCTCCTTGGAGGAGGATTAACCTAAACAACAAAAATATCTCTTTTAATAACTTAATTATAAACTTTTTGTTTGTAAAAAATTACAAAAATAAAAATTGATATTCCTATAAAAAGAACCATCAAAATTACACCATTTATCAGACCCAGAAAAGATGAAAACAGAATGAATCTCTGAATTTTCAACTTTCTGAAGCTCCTTGAACTACTTATGCTGATTTTATGTGCCATACAGTAGAAAAAACAACTAAATTCGGGCTTTAAGTTATCAAAATCACTTTTTTCTATATGTCCCATTTTCCTTTTTTAAAATAAATTTTAAAATATAAACACGTATATGTCTATTCATTGATTCAACTGTCAACCACAATTTTATTTGAATTCAAAAACTTCACTTATTGTGTCAAATATTGCTATTTGACAAAACTGCAATTATTGCGATTAATTAATTACAAAGCCTGTAATTAATTAGATGACATTTTTTAATCGCTTCCCACCACTAATTAAAATCCTTCAAATTCTTCACGAAATAGAACGTCGACCAATTATCAGCCTGGCCAATAGCTGGATCAATATTCAGCGTTTTCTAATTATCGTTGTTGTTATTTTTAAACTAATTCCTGATCAAATTAATTCATTTCAAAATGCACCACTTTGGCTCTGATGCAGCTGCATCTCTTGATCTGTAGTCTCCACTCTGTGATCTCAAGTAATGTCTGACAGGCTACATGTTGAAAAATTATATTTCATGTAAACACATGTAAAACATACACTACTGTGAAAGTTTGGGGTCACTTAGAAAGTCCTTATTTTTGAAAGAAAAGCATTTTTTTCAATGAAGATAACAATAAATGAATGATGAATCCAGTCTAGACATTGTTAATGTAGTAAATGACTATTGTAGCTGGAAACAGCTGATTTTTAATGGAATATCTCCATAGAGGTACAGAGGAACATTTCCAGCAACCATCACTCCTGTGTTCTAATGCTACATTGTGTTAGCTAATGGTGTTGAAAGGCTCATTGATGATTAGAAAACCCTTGTGCAGTTATGTTAGTACATGGATAAAAGTGGGAGTTTCATGGAAAACATGGAATTACCTGGATGACCCCAAACTTTTGGACAGTGGTGTACGTAAACAAAGACGTTTCAATGAGACATTTGTGTCGAAGTTTGTTATTCTACATTCTGACAGCTAGATTTTCATTTCTACTGTAATTGTTAAGTATCGGTCTCCGGTAATCTGATAAAATCCTATCATTTGACCCTTATCTGGACAGACATGGACAAAAATTGCAACTTATCTAATTCATTTTGTTGCTGAGTGTCCTTGTGTGACTTGAGAAGCATTTAAAATATTTTCACAATAATAAAATTCAATGGATGCTCAAAGATCTCATGTGTAATGGTACAATTTACATGGAGCACAGAGCTGAGCAACAACTGCCAGAACCTAAAGTATCCAGATGTGATCAGGGCTGGGAATCAGAGCACAAACTGAAGATGTGTCTGTAGACTAAAGTAACAATCTGGCATTCGGTGCTTGTTTAGATTCATACTGTGTTTGGTTATTCTCTGATTAAATATCCCCTCATATGAATCATCACTGTGTTTAGTTTACACTATTTTATTTAGGCAAAGTTCTTGTTCAGCTGCTTGTGTTGAAAACATATTGAAAAGTGAGGCACTGAGGACTTTGGTCTGTTTGACGACTGGAAAAACTGGGAAAACTTTCACAAAGCACCAGAAAAACTTTAATTCTGGTAATATGTAACGATTTATGTATTTGTAAGTGTGTGTAAATCACATTGTTTGCTCGTATATGTTGTCAAGGAGCATGCATTATGTGTAGCATGTTTTCTTTGCTAACTAGAGAAATGTATTTTCATATTTGGTGTCATTGTATATCATGACACTTCTATCAAAGCATACCTCATATAAAAGTGATTTTGCTCAACAAACAAGATTTTTGTCCAACAATGACACAAAGAAAGCCACATTTATCACAATATTTTTGATGTCCTAGATCAGGGTTGTCAAACATGAGGTCTGCGGCCAAACCCGGCCCACCAGAAGGTCCAATCCGGCCTCCAGGACGACTTTGTAAAGTGTCAGAGAAAAGATATTTAACTGCAAATTGTAAATATGTAAAACTATAAATGTACAATAATTTGTAGACCTTGATCACAAAGTAAATTGTTAGATTGGTCATTGTTCTTTTGTCATTTTGTGTCTCATTTTTGTACTATTTTGTCTTGTTTTTGTCTCACTTGTGATTTTTGTCTCATTTTTGTCATTTTGTTTTTTTGCTTTATTCATTGTTTTGTGGTTTTTTGTCTCGCTTGTGTCGTCTACTTTTTTGTCATTCAGTTTCTTGCTTTTGTCATTTTTTGTCTCATTTGTGTCATGTTTTGCCTCGTTTTTGTCGTTTGTCCATTTTTTTTGTTGCTTTGTAAGTTTTTGTCAAATTTTTTGTCTCTGTTCTGTTTTGTTTTGTGTCGTTTGTCTAATTTTTTGTCGTCTTGTGTCTCGGTTGTCATTTTGCGTCTTATTTTTGTAATATTTTGTCTTGTTTTTGTTGATTTCAAGTAAAATATTATATCATTCAGTTCCAGATACCTGTGACTGAATGTTTTGTTCCTTTTTAGAAACACTGTGACCTGGAAGTTGTAATGTGTAAATGATAAACTGAGGCA
This sequence comes from Amphiprion ocellaris, assembly GCF_022539595.1. Taxonomy (NCBI): domain Eukaryota; kingdom Metazoa; phylum Chordata; class Actinopteri; family Pomacentridae; genus Amphiprion; species Amphiprion ocellaris. The sequence continues at coordinate 3,818,620 of NC_072779.1, forward strand.
TAATGTTGCTGAAATTGAACTTATTTTTCTTCAGAAATTTCAGGTTGTTCTTAATGTTTTGTAAAAAGATCATTCCTTAAATGTGAACATTTTTGCACTTAAAGGAAAAATTTGGAGTTGTGGTTATTTATAGGTTATTATGCTCTGATTTTACTGGTCCGTGTTTTAAGTCATTTACATATTAATATATATATATATATATATATATATATATATATATATATATATATATATGTTTCATTACAATATGGCGCTTTATATGCAGAAAAAAGACTTATTGCTGCCTTTTCCCATTAAAGATACCCCATCTGTCCCTTCTTAAAGCTCCATTCACTCCTATTGATTAGATAACAATGAGCAGGAATAAAGGCTTCACTCACGAGCAGCCAGCTTTCAGTAGTTATTAATGTTTAACTTTGGATGTAGAAGCAAAAACAATCCAGTAGGAACAAATGAAATCAATTAAAAGCAGGGATTAACCTGCCCCCTGCTAAACCTGCAACCAATCAGCGCATAAACACAGATGATTTTGTGTGTTTCCGGTTGTGTAGCGAGTTGCGTCTGGCAGTCTGCGACCTGATTCTAGTCAAACAAACCTCCAGCCAGCATACGACAGATTTCCACTGCTGCAAGGAGTTTAAAAAAAAAAAAATTACAGCTTCATCAAATCCTCTGCTGGCCGCCTGGAACAGAAAACTGCAAAGACTGAAGCAGATGTCGGCTACCTCTGTGTGTGTGTTTTGGTGTCAGTGTGTGTTCATTTTGGTGTGTTTTCTTTTTAAAATACTCACTATTTTCCTTTAATTTAAATACCTGTTGAGCTCTATCTAAAACAATAACCTCAAATAGCGCTTTTCTTAGCAGACACACCTGTCAGCATCGTCTAAAAGTTAACTGTAAGCACTAAAACTAACAACAATAATAAAATAATCAATAACTCAGAGGTTTAAAAATGCCTCTAAACAAGTCAGAGGTAAATACACAAACACACAGACCTGATTGAAGGTTTTAAAGTGAAGCTCTTTGAAGATGGCATCACGGTCCTCCACTTCCATCCAGCCTGAGGCCCGGAGCTCCATCACCAGCTGTTCCCGGTCTGCAGGGGAGAGCCAGTGGGCATCTGACGACTGGAGACAATCCCATGGGAATATTCTTTAATTAACATCATCCTATCTCCAGACCCAGCATTATTACTGAGAAATCTCATTATTTTCTGGGTTCTTGGGGTTTCTAGGGGCAAGTTCCTCTTGTTTTTTAATCTAACATGTTAATCCACCTTTTTAAAAGGTAGTGTTTATATATTCAGATGTCATATTTATTCCAATTTACCTGAGTGCTATTTGTGCTGCATCCAGAAGGTGGCAGTCTATCACCAAAAATGAGCACCATATGATGGCAAAAATAAAGTTATTTTGCTCTGACATTTACATTACTGCCTAAATACTGGGCGCGATTTCTCAGTGTGTACATTTTTTAATAAACCACACGCACCAAATTTGCTTTAAAATCTTTACATCTTTAGCTAGTTTCTTATTGACAAAATGACACACTCACAGTAATACGAATACAGCCCTTGCTCGACTTGTGAGAACCTACTACTTTGATTCGGCATCTTAATCCTCACTTCATGATGAAATCTTCAAGTTTATGGCGAAGCAAATGTGAGAATATACCGCAGTGTTGGCAAACTACAGGTTCGGAGCGAAAGCGCAACTCTGACGTCATAAATGTAAAATTTTATGGTAATATTCGGTTGTGTTATCAAATTAATCACGCCGAATTGAAGAATAATTCCAAAGCATTTCACAAAGTGTTAAAAGTTTGTGCTATTGTACGTGTCCAATTAAATAAACCTTTAATTTGGCGTTTTTACAATGGAGTTCCGCATACGGCTTCATTCGCATAGCACGAGGTCACCGTGGCTTTCGAAACAGTACAGTCTAGTCTCGTGAGATTACACCTGTTTACATGCCTTCAAACCGCACTTGAGTCTCAGTTAACGTCCTCATGAATGCTAATGCTAACAGACTATTAGTGCAGGACTCACCATTTTGGACGAGCTGTTCCTGGAGAGCTTCAGGCTGCTCAGCCGGGTCACACGGCTGCAGGGCCATGAGCTGCTCGCCCTCAGGCTAAATATTAATCCAGACATAACCTGCGTTTGGCCAGCTGTCCTCCACCTGCGTTAACACCTCCTCTGCTCTGTGCCTGTCCTCCTGCTACCTTCTCACACTCTACCATAGCTGTTTGGTCAACTGCCTGATTAAAATGACACATTTTCAAAGGGAGTCTGGGTATGGCACAAGGACAAACAGTAATGAGGGTGAATAAAAAGACTCAAAGCTCACTTATTAGGGCAATTGTTATACAATTAATTAGAGTAAATATGTGCAAAAGCAATATGTGCTTTATCTCATATACTTTCAGGGTCATGGAGGAAAAAAGTGCAATCTAAGGATGACTTTCATTTTCTCTGCAGCTACTACCTAATATGATCCTTCTTTCTGTACTTTGGACTTCAGGATTACAGCTAAATACCTACTAAAAGGCACAGTAGAGTTTTGCCTTCTCTGACAAAGTCCCTCGAAACCCATACATCATGACATTGTTTATTATAAATCACGCAAATATTCAATTTCATCCAAACACTTAAAACACAAGCAAATTATTAGCAATTTTAACAAACTAAACTTGTTCATGAAATAAGTTTGCATCCTTGCTGACTGGCAGGCCGTGTTCAGTCCTGATGCTCGTGCTCCTGTCCAGGTATGAGCCATCGGATGCTGTCGGTGCACAGGATGGCGTAGAGCATGAAGCCTGTGATGAAGAGGATGGAGAAGACCAGCAGCCAGTCGATGCTGTTCATGGGGATGCTGGGGAGGGGGCCCAGGCGGTCAGCATCCGTCACGTTTCTGTCGGGGTCCGCCTCAAACCCTAAAACAGACAGAATTTGTTGACTGAATGAGTGATGCTGGAGGGTTTCTTTCTAGATCAGACTGGACCTTACAGGTGATGAGTCTGTTACCTTATTTGACAGATACTATCTATGCATTTTCCTGGTATTTCTGACTGTGTGACAAATAAAAAAAATGTCTATTATGCTTGAGTAAATGAGGAAAACTGATTTCTATTGTTAGCTGTTATTATTTTGGATCTCCTTAATACATCTTTGGAGGGTGCCAATTGCAGCAGTGGTTGTAGGTTAAATGTATACGTATTATTGTATTAGAAATATATATTTTATTTTAGTGTTCTTTTATTGTCGTTATGTTTATTGTTATAATTACACAAAGTTTGGTCTGTCTCTCGGTTGTTGTGTGGAACCTTCGCCCAGGAGTCCTATAAATGACTATTTCCCGCCTTACCTCTCCCAGTTTTGTTTCTGTGTTTTGAGAGAGAGGAAAGCAAGATTGCAGAGTTGTAATTTGTGTGTTTTAATGTCATATAATTCTACCTATGAGTTCACTTTCCCATTCTAATATGGTTATGCATTATTTAATTTCTGTTGGAGTACAAGTCTTGTGTGACGGACGATTTTGTGTCTTTTTTTAATCGACTGTAAAGGGCTGTAATAAACGAAAAAAAAGATCTCTGTTGCCTGAATTAACACAACGCAGCGAAGAGAAGCCACCGGTTACACCAATATAACATTAATATGACATCTCTTTGGTAAAATATCAACACATTCTACGAATGATTAATATTTTTGCACTTTTAAAATCCTGTGCAACACCTATTTTTCTACATACACTAGAATATATGCTATTTTGTTAATAATAACAGTCAATCACTATTTCTACTCATCAAAAAATCTGTGCAATACCACTGATATGTGCCATAATTATGATAATAGTTATTTTTAAAACTAGTACCTATGAATATTTTGGTTCATTTTTATGCTACATTCCTCAAATCTTTGTTCCTGTGAAACTGCAAATTTCCCCACTGTGGGATTAATATTTTGATTTTGTACAGTAAAAATCTATTTTACATGTCTCAAATGTACCTCCCAGCCACCTGTAGGTGGACCGAGAAGCAATAAGTTACAAGAGAAAGATTTTTACAGTTGTTTTAGTCATTAAATCACGTAGGAGTCAGGTATTCAGCCGTAGCAGGAGAGGTGGTGTAGCACTTTAGCCAGACTTTTAATACATGACAAAAAAGAGACGTCACTGTGGATGAATGTTTATTGACCTTACAGCTGTTTCCTTCTGATGGTGCTTGAATTACTTATCTGTGATGTATTGTTGGGTCGGAAACTTGAGCTTAAAACCATGACAGGTGCATGTCTTATTTCCTCAAACCAAATTCCATAAAACAGAACAAAAAAACAAAAAACAAACCAAACAAATGGTTCATCTACACATCCAGGAAGCTATGAGAAATTCTGCCGTGATGAAAATTCACTTGACAAAAATTCAGGGACTGCAGGCTGTTTTTACACAGAGCAAAGAGGAACCAAGTGTGGAAACAAATTAAAAATAAAAGCAGCAAAATATCCCCAGTATATAGTATTTTTAAAGTATTGGTAACACCTGTGGGCACTTAGAAAAAAAAAAAAAAAAAAAAAAAAAAAAAAGAAAAATGTAACATATGTTGATCGCAGCTTTTTTTTTCCTTTGTAAAATTAGTAGTCACAGAAACTTTTTTCTCTTTTAACGATTTATGGCATTTTAACTTTGTTAGACTGCACAAAAGACATTTTTGAGTTTCCTCTAGATCTAGCCATGGTTGTGTTTTTTCCATAGAGGTGCAGGATTTTATACTGGAGTGAAAAATGAGCCCACAGTGAATAAAAATGTGACAGGAGCACAAAACACTAGAAGTATTTCAGCAACAGAAGCAAAGACAGTCCACAGATGAATGTCTGGAAACTCACAAGGTGATCTGCAAACACTAAATGACCAATTAAATCTAAGTCAGTAATGAGGGAGTGTTCCCTGAGAAGGAGCACTGCCAGGAGAAATCTGAAATCTGTATGAATGCAAGAGAACAAATATATTTATGAGTGAATTAGAACTGCGTTATTTTGGACTGTCTGCACTGCATTTGTACCTGTCTGGTTAGTGATGAAGGAGGTGAGCGTCTCCAGTGTTCTGTCGGTGTGGTTGAAGCGAGCCATGGGTTTGGCTCCCTGGAACAGCAGGATGTTGGGCACCGCCACTGTCCCGAACCTCGTGGAGAGGCTGGTAGAGGACGGAGACGGACACGAGACAAGAATGAATTCACCTGAGTCTCTGGTCTGGACTAACACAGAGTAATCAAAACAACAACTACAACAAAATAAACAAGAAAGGCACTCAGAGAGCGCAGTCCTCCTCCAAGGCTGTTCACTAGTGTTCACTTGTTGTCATAGTTACAGTGACGCCGTGTCGCTATCTCACAATGATACGGAAATCTTTAATAATCTGTGGATCCAGACTATAAGCCGCATCACTGCCAAAATCTAATCACTTGGTCCTTGTGTCATTTCTGACCTTCCCTGAAAATTCCATCCAAACCCATTAGTCTGTTTTTGAGTAATGCTGCTAACAGACAGATTCACAGAAGGGCAAATGTACGCCAGTTGTCACATAACTCCGCCAGGTTCCTTGGTGGAGTAATAAACAACATGATGTTCAATTCTGGTTGAAAACTTCTCAACTTGTGTTGAATTTTTTGAGGCTACTGTTGGCAGTGTTCTATGTTGATCTGTGTTTGGATTTTTTACATACAAATAAAATCAAAATATCTGTTGCAGTGTCAACTAAAAAGGAAAAATTGATTATTTTAAGCAGAGCCAAGTTTAGATCTTCCTGGTACCTTAATCAACAGTTTAGTCGCCATTTGTTCTACTATCTATTTTAGTCACAGGACAAAGTGCCAGCACTGTCTAAGACAATGGCTCCCAACCAGGAAGGAACTTTAAATCTGTGAAAATTTGATATTTTCATCTCTTGGCAGGCCTTTAAAAATGAAACACACTGAAAAAGGAAAAACTAGCTTCTTGCTGCAAAATGAGGTTAGAAACCTTTGGACAGATTTTGGTTTCCATAAATTTGCCCTAAGTCAGATCAGAAAAGCACAAAAAGCACTAAGAAACCTTTACCTGTACAATATTAGACACATATTTTCAGTTTTTCTACACAGAAGAACCTTATCGATGGATTCCTAGACTAATTATCAAGTTAACTAGTTTATAAACACATGACTTAAATTTCTGTTTCCAGATACAGGCTAAGGTTGACTGAGCCACAGACGACAAAGGTTCATTAAAATCAGAAATCCCGTTCACATTTTAAAAGCAGAAAAACGCAACCATTCACCTGCTGTGCTGCGAGGCATCCAGTGCCAAGAAATGCATGCTGGGAAAGACCCGCGGCAGGGCGTTGAAGTGAGGGGCCAGGCTGGCTGAGAACTGGCACCAGGAGGTGAAGAAGAGCACCACGGAGCACTCTGTGCCGTTAGCGTTGAGGAACTCCATCAGGTCCTGACAGAGGTGAGGAAAGAGTGAGGGATGGGTTTAGTAACTTAAAGCTGAATGGTTCATTTCAAGGCAGGTCCTAAAAGTCTGTGCAGCTTCCCCACATTAAGAGAGTTTTAACTGGATTCCACTCAACAACGTTTATTTGAAAGTTTAGTTTGACAGTTGGGTTTAGCAGTTCCATTTGTTCTTTATGCATTAGGAGTTGGGCAGAAGGCAGTAGCTTTAGGTGGAAAGTCTTAGAATTAAATAATTTTTAAAAATAAATTAAAAACTGAAAAAATATTTTAAATACTGCACACACCGTGCACACTATTGTACGAGTAAAATAGTCACTTTTCTAAATAATGCACACCCTATCTAAGTGTCTCATTTACCTTACATTACACGTAAAATGGAAACAAAATTACTCACTGACATCATAATTTGTTAGCTCCACATTAGCTAAGCTGAAGATTTACTGTATTTTAACAACAATGTACTATTTTATGATCATACTTGTAAACCAAATGAAATTATGCAAAGTTTCGTAAATGATGAAGAATGGTTCCTACCAGCTTGTTCTCCACTGGAAGTGTGTTCTTGCCATTAGTTTATTTATGTGTGTCTCTTTTTATTTATTTAAACAGGCAATATTTATTTCATATAATTTTATTTATTTATTTCAAGTTTAATACATACTAGTGTGTGAATATACCATATATGAATGAACAGGACACCACTGGTATGTTTCTAAAATGTGTAAAAACAGCATTCAGAATGTTAAAAGTGAGAGCCAGAGGACAGCATGAGTACCTGGGAAGCGTTGAGGACCTGAACGGTGAAGTTGTCCATTCCTGTGATGTTCCTCTTATCACAGTTCACTTTGTACGTCTTGGCGGCCTCGGTGGTGTTCTGCTCCTCAGTTGCCGTGACGTCGGCACGCACTATGTCGAGAGTGACCTGCAGGTAAACAACCGAGGAGTAGTCAGCTTCTAACAATGTAATTTATGTGATCTAATTTACTTTCTCTACTGACCTGGACATGTAACAGTCCATCACAGGCCTCCATTTAGAGACAGACAATCACATTCACACCTACGGACAATTTAGAATCACCAATTAACCCCAGCATGTTTTTGGACTGTGGGAGGAAGCCAGAGAACCTGGAGAAAAGCCACGCATGCATAGGGAGAACATGCAAACTCCATGCAGAAAGATCCTGGGAAAGCCGGGACACAAACCGGGGATCTTCTAGCTGCAAGGCCAAAGTGCTAACCACCAATCCACTGTGCAGCCTAAACACTAACTCGATAGAACTAGATAGATAGATGGAAAATAATGAATTCCTACAGTGAATGTTGAATAGAAGATATGTTTCTGTTCAAATCCCACTCTACCCTTTACTTTGCAATTTCACAACAACTCTTCTGTTTGTTGTGCTTCTAGATACTAACCTGCTGTGGTGATTCTGAGCCCTTCTCTTCTAGCGATGCTCCGTTTGCATCCAGAGCAGGTGAACCGCACTGAGCACTGTTCTCATCACAGGGCGGAGAGAAGCCTGACTTGAAGTCTTTCACATTCTTGGGGAACAGTGACTCGATGTCAGATGGGTCGATGGGGGTTTCAGTCCCCATCACAGCATCTGCGATCTCAGCTGTCTTGAACTGCCTCTTCGGCAGAGAGTCCAGGTCTTCTGACTCCACAAACTTGGGGCTGTTCTCTGAGTCGGACGCTGTATCCTCCGACAGCATGAGCTCCAGTGACTCGTCATTCTCTGGGAAAGAAAATCAACAACAATTGACGTTAAGCTCAGTAGAAAAGAAATTTCTCTCATGGCTGCCCTTCCCCATTTGTCTTTTATAAGTCAAGTGTAATTCACTGCACAGAAGATAAGCTTTTTGGCTGTTTGTCTGAAGAGAATCTCTCCTTTCTTTGACATAAACAGACATTTACCTCCCACCAAAATCACTCAGTGACCTGAAAGTAAGCATGAAGATTTATTTTATTTCAAATCAGAACTTCAGTTTGAAACAAAACAAGTAATAAAATGCAGTTAATAAATAATGAAAAAAGTGCAATAAGATTGTATCTAATTGGAGCAGATTGAAACTTATGGGCTGTTTATTCTTGACCACTGATGAATGTACACAACGCTAATGTATTAATACATAATACAGGTGTGCACTCTATGGTTCAACTGACATAAGCCTAATCAATATTTAATGACTACACCTTGTACATTTTGTAGCACATTTGGCCCATAATTACAACAGTCATGTCTACAGTTTAACAAAATGATGTCGTCCTCCTTATGGGACAGCCACGTTTTAGGTGGTGTCTCATGGCAATTCTCTATCATGTTTTACATCTTTTACATTAATACCTAACTGAAGAATGGCTTTAAAAACTTAGACCAAAAATACATTCACAGTTACATATTTTTGCCAAATTGTTCACCCTACAGAAATTTCTAACATTTCTGAACTTATTTTGCAGTTATTCTATTAAATGACGACGTACTTCAGACCTTTGAATCACAATTTATAACTCCAATTTGAATACTGATTCAAACAAAATGTTGAATAAATGAATGAAAAAATGGACTGCAATACATTCTGACTGTCAGGCTACATGAGGTCAAGCTAACGCCAACACAGTTTTAATACAATCCTGAAGTCATAAAGGTTAAAATGATGATTTTTTTATTTGAACAGTTTTAAAGAAGTGTTAACGAAACTGTCTAGTCATTCTGGAGACTGTAGTTTGTGATTTAGGAGTTTTCTGATATGTAAGGCTTGCCAAATCAGTAACTTCTTTTAAATCACTTCTTAAAACATACTTTTATATACTCGCCTTCAAGTAAAGTTCTCTTTTATCACTCTCTGCCTTTTTATCCCTTTTAAAATGTTCACTGCTTGTAGTCCCTCTTTCCAACCTCCTGATCTTAATCTATTTCTCTTTTATTTTCTCTTCAGCTTCTCTCTTAACCCCCTTGTGTGACACTGTCCCCAGCTTTTAATTAGCTATCCATTCTGTACTTTTTTTTTGGTCATTTTTATGTTCTACCTAGCAAAGCATTTTGTGAATGATCTTCTTAAATGTGCAACACAAATAAAGTTATTATGATTACGACATTATTTAAAAAATTTGTTCAAATAAAAGTAGACTGAAATATTATAACCCTGTGAAGATTAGTTGTAGATTTGCTTATTTCTACATAAATACAGCTAATAAAAAGGCAACTAACAGGTATATTACTACGACATTTTGACGGATACTGTAAAACGGTTGTTTTCAGCTAGCTTCCAGTTACCGTGAGCTATTTATTTGAGTGAACCCCCAACTTATGAAACAATATTTTAACGTGTTATAAATATCTGTTTAACAGAGTACAAAATTATCTCGAGGTTATTATAATCATATTAGCCAGTTTGGTACCGAACAGAGCCAAATGCTGGAAGAAAAACTTCAACAGCAGCTTTGTTAGCATCAACTTTTAGCCTAAATATCAACGTTCAGTCTCAACTGCCAGTGTTTTGCTAGCACCGTTTAGCTCACGTCTCTACCTTGCGCTGTCACAGACCTCAAAACATCAGAAAAATGTACAAAAAATAATAAAACTAACAACAGGCGAGATTTTGTTTAAAATCCCCGTCATATTTATCAAATATGTAACAAGACAGACGCGGATATTAACGGCTGTCACGGCATCTTCAGCCATGAAGCGATGCTACTAGGCTCATAGGAACCGATGTTTGGAGGTGCGGCGGAAGAAAATAAACGGTGCACCGCTCAATTCAGCTTCCGGGCATAGGGATACGTCTCGTAAAAAGTAAATAAATAAATAAAATTATGACTTACTATATATCAAACTGTTCTGTTTATATTCCTCTTAGAACAAGGACCGGCCTTCTCTCTGAAGTAGTCTCTCTAGACTTCCACTGGGTCTAGTGCTGTAAATTTACGGCTATGAAACCACAAGTTTTGCTACAATCTGTACAAGTTTGTACATGAATATCCTGTCCTGTAAGACATGTCACACTTCAAAACTTCTGAAGGCTGTGGTTGTTTGGCGTGATCAGAGTATAGAATGAAATATCTGCAGCTCCATATGTAAGTCATGTGGTCACTAGTATTGCTCAGTACTGAAAAATAATTCCTCCTGCTGGATTTGAATCCACTAACGGTGGCAAATTTTGTCTGGACTTCTTTTAGATTTGCTTTCAACCCTCAATTTGTTCAGCTCTACTGCCACTGGTTATAAGTTTGTACACTCCTGCCAAATATTAGGTATTAAAATTGTTATTTTGTCTTTAGCTTCAGACTAAGCTCAGTTCTTAACTGAAATTTAAAGCACTTTAAATTGCATTTGGTGTACAAAAGATGACATTTAAGTCAGGCTTATTTTAATAGTTGCTGTTTTCATTACTATTACTAGCAACAGGAGTATATTCCACTGGGAATAGTTTTGAGTCAATGCATTAAGTTATAATTCTTTGGTATGTGAAAGACTAAGACTATAAATAAAGGGTTAAGACAAGCTGCAGCTTTAAACTGCACCTTTTCCTGCAATGAAGCACAACTTCGTAACACTCCTTCCTGACAGTTTTTAAAGATGGGTGCAAACTCCATGTGATGAAATGCAAGAGCTCTTATCCCCATACGCTGCATATCAGTGAACAAGCATCCAGGAAATGACAACAGCTTTTCTCTGGTAGTGGAAAGTGAAACTTAACATTCACTCACCAAGACGAGAAATGGCGCAGGCTGCAGTTCAGATGGATCGAGAAAAACTGAGCTGTTCGTCTGTCTGGATCTTCTGAAGGATCCAGTGACAATTCCCTGTGGGCACAGCTACTGCATGAGCTGCATTAAGAACTTCTGGGTTGACAAGAGAACATACAGCTGCCCTCAGTGCAGGCGGAGTTTCACACCGAAGCCTGTCCTGATGAAAAACACCATGTTTGCTGATTTGGTGGAGGAGCTAAAAACGCAGGACTTGCAGATGCTCCACCTCATCATTCCTATGCTGAACCTGCAGACGTTTCCTGTGATTTCTGTGTTGGGAGAAAGATGAAAGCTTTCAAGTCCTGTCTGGCATGTATGGCCTCTTACTGCGAGCTGCACCTCCAGCCTCACTTCAACGTGGCTCCATTGAAGAAGCACAAGCTGGTAGAAAGCCACTTCAAAGCTCCAGGAGAACATCTGCCCTCGCCACGACGAGGTGATGAAGATTTTCTGCCGCACCGATCGACAGTGCATCTGTTATCTCTGCTCCATGGATGAACATAAAGGCCACAACACAGTCTCAGCTGCAGCAGAGAGGGCTGAGAGGCAGACGGAGCTCGGAGTGGACCGGAGAAACATTCAACAGAGAATCCAGGACAGAGAGAAAGATGTTAAAGTGATGCAACAGAGGCTGGAGGCCATTGGAGCGTCTGCTGATGAAGCTGTGAGTGACAGTGAAAGGATCTTCACGGACTTGATCTGTCTGATTGAGAAGAAAAGCTCTGAAGTGAAGCAGAAGATCAGATCCCAGCAGAAAACTGATGAGAGTCGAGTCACAGAGGTTCAGGAGAAAATGCAGCAGGAGATCAGTGAGCTGAGAAGGAAGGACACAGAGCTGGAGAAGCTGTCATCAACAGAGGATCACCTCCATTTTCTGAGCAGTTACTCCTCCTGGTCACATCTGAGTGAAACCACAGCCAGCAGCCATGACTTCACTGTGCAGTACTATGAGAAATGACTGCAGCTGTATCAGAGGCCAGAGACAAACTGAAGGCTCTTCTGAGTGACAAGTGGCCAAAAATCACACTGACAGGACCTGAAAAGAAGGTTCAACGGGGCTGCAGAAGATAATGTATTTCCACTAAATGCATTTTTTTTTGGACGACATTGATGAGGCCATGTCAGTGAAAGATGAAGCCCCTAGACGGTTTAATCCACAGACCAGAAATATTCGCTCCCAGAGACCACCTGCTGCAGCCCATTTTACCTCCCAATACTTTCCATAACAGACAACATGAAAAAATTAGGAGATTTTTTTTTCAGTGAAAGAAACTCTTCCCAAATTCCCCTGAATTTACACAGCAATCAAAACACCATGGTATTATGGTGTGACAGGAACAGAAAAGCAACTCTCTGCCTCTGTTGTGCTTTTTACCTTTTACAAAATGTTGGAGACACTGTTGAGTTGTGCGAGTTCTAGAATTCTAGGTTTAATCTATCTATCTATCTATCTATCTATCTATCTATCTATCTATCTATCTATCTATCTATCTATCTATCTATCTATCTATCTATCTAGTAGACAGGAGTAACTGAACTGTAGGATTATGTGCTTGATCATTTTATTTGTTAAATCTAGTAACAGGATGAAACTTTATAGTTGTGATTATGATGTCTAATTTTTTTTCTTTTGCCCAATGAATATTCATTGAAATTGTTTCTTCTGCTAAGATATGAATCTATGAGTGATTTTTTTTGATTTGCTTTATAAAAAAAGGTTACATATACACTGTACCTTCTGCAGAGATATATTATATAGGGAATAATCAGCACTTGCCAAATGTCTGATTTTTTTTTCATTATATTTGTGAATTACATAGACTGGCAAGCTTTGGTTTTGTTGTTGCTGTTTTGCTTTTTTAATGAATAAAGGTTCTTGTTAGAAAAAAATGAAATAATGTCATCACTAGCACTAAACTGTAACAAAATCTACTGTGTCAAAAGTTAGTTTCCAGCAGAAATTTCTTCTAGATTTGTACTTGCAATTACATGTTTGATATTTTTTAAATGCATGAACTTATTCAAATATCTTTGCTTTTCAAAATCAGGAAACAGTTTTACATTGTATTATTTCAATCATTTACAGGTAACTTGATTGCACTTCATTTTATTGACCACTAGATGTCCTACTCGAGCACTGTGTGTCATTGAGGCCTCGAGTAATGAACCATGTTTTGAATGAAGTGTCGAAGCTTCAACAAAGCCTCGATCAGCCATCACTAACTGTGGCTGACGCCGATCTCCGTGGCTAATGCTAAAGCTAACACGTTCTGCAGCGGCTCACATCTGCAGGTTAAACAGTCTCCCAGAACTTCCATGATTCTGCTCTTACCGGCTGCTACACAGATTTCTGTAGATGAAGCAGTCCTGCACAGTTTGCCGCAGATTATCACGCTCACAGCCACTTTGTTTGAGGAGCTCATTCATTCTCCGTTCCTTGTCAGTGCTGCGTGTGTCCCTTTTTATGCTGCAGGTAGCAAACCTGCAGCCGCAGATTGGTTCCGCCCCAGCTGAGTGTAGCACCTGTGTGAATGCTTCTTCTTTCTATCAGACTTCAGCTTCTTCTTTCTATGAGGTTTCAGCTTCTCCCAGTTTGACTTGACAATGACTGTATAACGTGGTTTTAGACCTGTTCTAAATGGGCCGTTTCAGTATCCCCACCCACTTCAGGAAGAAAACTCTCTCTGCATCTGTGATTGATCAGTAAAACAGTTGATCGCAAGGCAGAATTAGTGCGCATTTTAGTCACTCTTTCATGCTTGTTCTGTTGTCTGACAACAAAAACATAAAAGTAAAATATTTTAACAGCTTTACTGGGAATGTTCCAGCGTTAAAATACAGAATGTGTGAGCACAGAGAGCAGGAGAGAAGTAAACAGATGAGTTTGGTTTCACTGAGGCACAGCAGGCAACATGCAAACACAGAAACCTTCCCAGTCCTTGTTTCTTATGTTCAGCCATCTCTGATTGTTCCTCAGTGTTTCCACGGAGTTCTGACCTGTGAGCTATATATCCTAACTAATGGTGACGTTAGCCACTTTAACATGCTGGGTAAAGGTTTTACTATTGTTGAGATGACATTGTCATCAAAACTGAAAGTAATCCGATGGGTCTTCAGTTCCTCAGATGCTTGGAGTGCATGAAGACTCTTGTGTTTGCTCTTGCAGCCGTCAGCAGAACATGTGGTGAGCTTTCCTTGTGGCTGAGACCTTTCAGAGTGAGCAGAATTATCTCAACAAATCTGCTTGACTGTGAGGAAGCTGCTCATTCTGAACGGGCAGCGAGTTAGCTAACCGTTGACTCCACAGTTGCAATGAAGCACAAAAATTCTGACTAGCTTGTAAAATTGGGAAGCTATCTAACTGACTGGGGGCTTATAGAAATAAATGTCACATTCCACATTATAGCAGCCTCAAAAAACAGCAAAAATGGATTTTCACCATGTGGAACCTTCACATATAGGTTAAACAATTCCTAATAAGCTACTTTCTAATTATAAACAAAAATGACACATCAGGTTCAGGTGACATTATTTGCACCTGTAGGCAGAATTGACTGTATATGTTCAGTATTCTCTGGTCTGATTGCAGAGCAAAGACAAGTAGCTTAATTGTTGCCCTTACAGGCAGCCTAATTTCCTAAGTAGCCTTAAGGTTCGCTATTAACACCAGAGTTTATAGCTCTGCTCCTTCCTGCCCCTCACAATCAATAAATCATTTATAATCACTTCTGGCTCACCTGTTGATACAAGGCTGTAAAGGTTGGCTTTGCAGAGCCTCTTCATGGCCTCCTAATTTTAAAGGCCTCTGGCTAGGAGCTAAATAGCCAGTCCCTGAATAATATGTGATTGGAAACATGGACGCCTTTTACCAGAGTTCATTAGAACTCTGGCTGGCTGCGATGAGTCAGATAATAATGCAGTTGCTGTGCAAAAATCTAGTAACAGGATGAAACTTTATAGTTGTGATTATGATGTCTAATTTTTTTTCTTTTGCCCAATGAATATTCATTGAAATTGTTTCTTCTGCTAAGATATGAATCTATGAGTGATTTTTTTTGATTTGCTTTATAAAAAAAGGTTATATATACACTGTACCTTCTGCAGAGATATATTATATAGGGAATAATCAGCACTTGCCAAATGTCTGATTTTTTTTCATTATATTTGTGAATTACACAGACTGGCAAGCTTTGGTTTTGTTGTTGCTGTTTTGCTTTTTTAATGAATAAAGGTTCTTGTTAGAAAAAAATGAAATAATGTCATCACTAGCACTAAACTGTAACAAAATCTACTGTGTCAAAAGTTAGTTTCCAGCAGAAATTTCTTCTAGATTTGTACTTGCAATTACATGTTTGATATTTTTTAAATGCATGAACTTATTCAAATATCTTTGCTTTTCAAAATCAGGAAACAGTTTTACATTGTATTATTTCAATCATTTACAGGTAACTTGATTGCACTTCATTTTATTGACCACTAGATGTCCTACTCGAGCACTGTGTGTCATTGAGGCCTCGAGTAATGAACCATGTTTTGAATGAAGTGTCGAAGCTTCAACAAAGCCTCGATCAGCCATCACTAACTGTGGCTGACGCCGATCTCCGTGGCTAATGCTAAAGCTAACACGTTCTGCAGCGGCTCACATCTGCAGGTTAAACAGTCTCCCAGAACTTCCATGATTCTGCTCTTACCGGCTGCTACACAGATTTCTGTAGATGAAGCAGTCCTGCACAGTTTGCCGCAGATTATCACGCTCACAGCCACTTTGTTTGAGGAGCTCATTCATTCTCCGTTCCTTGTCAGTGCTGCGTGTGTCCCTTTTTATGCTGCAGGTAGCAAACCTGCAGCCGCAGATTGGTTCCGCCCCAGCTGAGTGTAGCACCTGTGTGAATGCTTCTTCTTTCTATCAGACTTCAGCTTCTTCTTTCTATGAGGTTTCAGCTTCTCCCAGTTTGACTTGACAATGACTGTATAACGTGGTTTTAGACCTGTTCTAAATGGGCCGTTTCAGTATCCCCACCCACTTCAGGAAGAAAACTCTCTCTGCATCTGTGATTGATCAGTAAAACAGTTGATCGCAAGGCAGAATTAGTGCGCATTTTAGTCACTCTTTCATGCTTGTTCTGTTGTCTGACAACAAAAACATAAAAGTAAAATATTTTAACAGCTTTACTGGGAATGTTCCAGCGTTAAAATACAGAATGTGTGAGCACAGAGAGCAGGAGAGAAGTAAACAGATGAGTTTGGTTTCACTGAGGCACAGCAGGCAACATGCAAACACAGAAACCTTCCCAGTCCTTGTTTCTTATGTTCAGCCATCTCTGATTGTTCCTCAGTGTTTCCACGGAGTTCTGACCTGTGAGCTATATATCCTAACTAATGGTGACGTTAGCCACTTTAACATGCTGGGTAAAGGTTTTACTATTGTTGAGATGACATTGTCATCAAAACTGAAAGTAATCCGATGGGTCTTCAGTTCCTCAGATGCTTGGAGTGCATGAAGACTCTTGTGTTTGCTCTTGCAGCCGTCAGCAGAACATGTGGTGAGCTTTCCTTGTGGCTGAGACCTTTCAGAGTGAGCAGAATTATCTCAACAAATCTGCTTGACTGTGAGGAAGCTGCTCATTCTGAACGGGCAGCGAGTTAGCTAACCGTTGACTCCACAGTTGCAATGAAGCACAAAAATTCTGACTAGCTTGTAAAATTGGGAAGCTATCTAACTGACTGGGGGCTTATAGAAATAAATGTCACATTCCACATTATAGCAGCCTCAAAAAACAGCAAAAATGGATTTTCACCATGTGGAACCTTCACATATAGGTTAAACAATTCCTAATAAGCTACTTTCTAATTATAAACAAAAATGACACATCAGGTTCAGGTGACATTATTTGCACCTGTAGGTAGAATTGACTGTATATGTTCAGTATTCTCTGGTCTGATTGCAGAGCAAAGACAAGTAGCTTAATTGTTGCCCTTACAGGCAGCCTAATTTCCTAAGTAGCCTTAAGGTTCGCTATTAACACCAGAGTTTATAGCTCTGCTCCTTCCTGCCCCTCACAATCAATAAATCATTTATAATCACTTCTGGCTCACCTGTTGATACAAGGCTGTAAAGGTTGGCTTTGCAGAGCCTCTTCATGGCCTCCTAATTTTAAAGGCCTCTGGCTAGGAGCTAAATAGCCAATCCCTGAATAATATGTGATTGGAAACATGGACGCCTTTTACCAGAGTTCATTAGAACTCTGGCTGGCTGCGATGAGTCAGATAATAATGCAGTTGCTGTGCACATGTAATGGGTAAATAATGTACTATTCATGTCAGGATATCTATATTAACCTTTTGAGCTTGCAAGGTTAACACAAAGAGACACGACTGCATCGCTGACCTTTTCATTACCGCAGACAAACCACCACCACCAAGGACACATGCAGCAAAGTGATTATACTCGGGCTTTATTAAGTGGAGCCATTTGTGCACAGACTCAGTTAAAGTGTAATGAATAGGACTCCTTTCTATTTAAGTTATTTGAGGATATTGAGTAATGAGCCTATAAGAGACCGACTGGCATGCACATTAAACATGAACTCAGAAGTACATTTTCTATGAATGATAGCTTGCCTCAGGTCTTCACTTTCTAATCAATAGCAGTATCACCTTTACTTATTTAAGATGTTGGCTCATTATGTACAGCACTTGAGGTATAATGAGAGCCTGAGGTGAAAATGTAATTAAAAAGATAATATCATCTTCTACTCAAGTCATCTACTGAATACTGAATACTACAAGTCTGTTAATGTCTAAAGTAAAGCCTGACTCATGGACATTAAATATGAATGGAGAATTACACTTTTCTATGACAGATAGCTCACCTCACGTCAACTCCGTCTACTATGTTGGGAACATGATCTCCATTTATTTAAGATGTTAGTTTAAAAGGTTCAGCACACTCATCAAGCAGGGAAGCAGAGATTGATTTTCGGTGTGTAAATCTTGTCAAATTTATTCAAGCTTTCACGGTGATCCTCAAGGTATTACCCTTTATTTGTGTTAATTAGGATTGCTTGTTTCATACTCCGTGTTCACACTGGTTTATGCATACGATAAAGATTTCATGACAGCTGCACTTGCCGAGGTTCACTTCAGACTGAAAAAGAGCTTTCAGCATTACCAAAGAGTAAGTGGAAGTTGATATGTAAAGCCACCCCATTTCTTATTCCTTTGTCTCCTCATGATATTCAAATACACTCGATATATTCAGCAATGCAGCTCACTAAAGCTGAGCCTGTGTAGATAATGATGTATTTTTGAGACATTTTCAAAATGAGACCAAAGAGTCAAGTCCCTCCACTGGTCCCTGTAATACCGTAATGTTCATTATACAACAGAATGATGACAATTTTTCGACACTCCAAACATTCAGCTTGATTCTGCCGTTTCTCTCTAGTGACAGCTTTCAGAAGCACCACATGAGTCTGTGTTCCTCCAGGCGGGGAAGCTACTATCATCACTTCCCAAATCCATGCTGTGCAGAGTTTGCCGTTTCTTTTGTGGGGAGCGACGAAGTTAAAGCCTGAATGCCAAATATCAATGCTGAAGATTTTCATATAATAATTAGGGTGGTTGAAGTAAGTTAACGAAGATAAACTGAAGTCTGTGTAAGCTCGGCAACCATACTCTCTCCGATCAGTTATTTAACCCCTAAAAACTCATCTCTGTGTATAAACTTACATATTTAGATATAAATCTCTACCTGCTTTTAAAAGGCTGAAATAGAACTTCACATTGTTGCTTCCTTGACAGTATGCAGATCTATTACGTTCCCAGTTTCATCTACTGTACTAGGATGCATTAAAACTGGTAGAAATGCTCCCTCATACTGCTGACTGCTTATTTCACTCATATAAATATATTATTAAGGTAAAAAAAAAAACATTGGGGAGAGTGTAGAGTTTTGGGGTTGTCCATTAACTGTGGAAAAATGCAATGGAAGTTTCAGAAAAAAACAGTTTAACCCCTTGACGTCTATCGTCGCGAATTTGCATCATACCACTTTCATTCAGACTGCAGTGAGATAGCGTATCCATTCCCCCAGTGCTGGTTTGTGCATATTCAATACGTACCTCGGAACCTTTTGCAAGCTCTGGTTTCTGGTAGGAGCGGTTGGAGTGGGACCTAATTATTATATATCTGTTCTATGAGTAACAGACAAATGATCAAACTCTCCACTCATTCTAGCATCAGCTGAAACGCAAAAACACAGAAAAAAAGTTTTTATGTAATTGTGAATAAATTCAGGCATCAAGGAGTTAAACTAACCAATCTCCCCATTTTGTGTCAATGCAGGAAGACAGGGAGGATGTTGGGGTGGATGGACGGGTGTAAACAGTTAATAAAAGGGATTTTTCTAACTGTAAATGAGCTTAATAAGGTAAATGAAGTCAGGCCTCATCATCTGCAAATGGTAAATGTGGATAAAAAATACAATATGTGTGACTGTGTGTTTATATTACGTTGCATTTTCTCTGTGGTGCATCACGTTAATATATTAACATCTGGAGTAAAAAACAATACCAACACTGATTATTTTGGACATTAATATCTTTTCTCTTTTATTAAGACAAGAACTCATCATTGTTTTGTAAAAATGTCTATTTATGAACCAATACAAAATGTGTATGGGAATGTGGAACTCCTTTTCTCCATTAATACACATTAACATTTCCCAAGTACAGCAGAGAGACAAACAGAATCAATCTGAAAACAATGACTGGTGAAACAATCAAAACTTTTTGGGAATCAGAGTTTCAAAAGGCGGTGGTGCATTGAAAGTGACAGTAGTACAGCCACGACAAGTTTCTGATCCTGCTTCATTCCAATAAACATTGTACTCTTTATGACCTATGTCAGCACGAAGCAATACTTAACACATCTTTTACAGTGCACCAAATATTAAGAAAAATAAATAAAACATGTACAACATATATTCAACTCCGGCTTCCTCCCACAGTCCAAAAATATGCTGAGGTTAATTGATCATTCTAAATTGCCCGTAGGTGTGAATGTGAGAGTGATTGTTTGTCTATATATGTAGCCCTGCGACAGACTGGCGACCTGTCTAGGGTGTCCCCTGCCTTCACCTGAGTCAGCTGGGATAGACTCCAGCCCCCCCGCGACCCTAGTGAGGATTAAGCGGTGTATAGATAATGGATGGATGGATGGAACATATATTCAAAATATCTCACCAATTTTGCTTCTTGGACCTAAAATAATGTGTCGCACTTGATTTGAATGAATGCATTGTACTTGCTTTCATGTTGTCGATAAGTGGGGCCTAAACTTTGCATTCTACCTGAGATGCAGTCACATCGGTCAGCAACGCATGAACCTGAGACAGGACGTTATCAAAAGAATCGAATGTGGAGAAAACTACCTCAGTTACACTGGAAAACCATGGTCCATGTTTTAAAACATCACTGGGCATTGATTTTAAAATAAAAAAGACACTCACAATAACCTACTTCAAATTTAGAAAAAATTAAAGATACTCAAATGTATTTTTTATGTTGTTTTGTTCTTGCTGCTCTTCCTATTGGAACTGTGGGGGACCAAAAACTCTCACAGGAAAAAAAACACTCCTGGCATTGCAGACAATGGAAGGTTTCGTAATCACAAATAAAATATTAATGTAACAGCCTTAAGGGAGAAGACAATATTCAGTTCTACTCCTTTATTGGCAAGTACATATTTTGCAGTCTGATTTAAATGCAAGCTGCCACGTGTCACTGAAGCGAAATAGTGCTCACTGTAAAATACAAATCACACAATCTCAGTCTTACAGATGAAGTGACATCTGCTCTGTGATTCATAAAGCAACGATAACAAGTCGGTTAATAGTTTTCATCAGACACCAGACCGTGAAACATCTAACCTAATCGGTACCCCAGCCCACCCCCACCCATCCATTCATCCATCCATCCATCCATTATCTATACACCGCTTAATCCTCACTAGGGTCATGGGGGGGCTGGAGTCTATCCCAGCTGACTCAGGTGAAGGCAGGGGACACCCTAGACAGGTCACCAGTCTGTCACAGGGCTACATACAGAGACAAACAATCACTCTCACATTCACACCTACGGGCAATTTAGAATGATCAATTAACCTCAGCATATTTTTGGACTGTGGGAGGAAGCCGGAGTACCCGGAGAAAACCCACGCATGCACAGGGAGAACATGCAAACTCCATGCAGAAAGATCCCGGGAAAGCCGGGACGCGAACCAGGGACCTTCTTGCTGCAAGGCGAAAGTGCTAACCACTACGCCACTGTGCAGCCCCCCATCCATTCAACACATACAAAACAGTGTCATCAGCATACAGTGCTAACATAGTGGTGATTCCTTTGTGAACTTTTTAAACTCAACTATGAACAGAAGGTACAGATGGAGAGAGGTGGACACAGCATCTTCGATCTTCATCTACAACATCCCTCCTGTAACTCCCATCTACAACTGCCATACCCAATGAAAAGCTAAAAAACATAAACATAACCACGGCTCCACCCAGCCCACATGCTGTGTTCTAAAAATGCAAATTAAAAACAAACATTTAAAAAGCACAGATGCACTAAGCTCAAGAAAGGGAAATTTGCACAATGCATTTTACAAGAACCTTGACTAACGCCTCACGACAACCTTAAACCCCAAACACTCAGTATGGAAAGACTGAATGCTGTCTTAATGCATGATGACCATGATGTATTAAAGCTATCACATTGGTAATGTGTTGCAGTCTGAGTTGACAGAATCTAATCAAATGCTTTAACGTGGCAATCAAGTACTGAATCACAGCTGTGAGTGTCCACACAGCAAGCGACACCACTAAGTCTCAAAGATCTCAAATAGGGTGGCAGTAGAAGTAGTGTTGAGGTTCTGTCAGTTTAATCAGTGGAGCTGACCGATGCTGATATGTGTCATGGGGATTTAGAGAAATCTTTCATCATTGTTATAGCAGGAGAGGACAACATCTGTTGTGCCGATCAAGTGTTGTCCCTCGCGTCCAAAAACATGCCAGTGGACAAGTACCATGACTGGACGCTTAACGTTCTTATGACTGAGTGGTGGCAGGATGGTTGATATGTACTTTCCATCCCTGAAACAGGAAACCTAAACAAGCTACACCTTCATGGAGCCGTGGAAACACCGGCTGCACCTGATTAGATCAGCGCTTTCACTTGTCTGCTCCTGGATGTCAAAAAGGACCAACACAGAAACCCTCAAAGAAAAAAATCACAAAAATTAGTTTCTGAGGTGCATCAGTTTTAGTTTTAGCTCAACAACAATTAGTTTAAAAATGTTTTTGGAGTTTCCGGGATTGTCGAGTTTGCATGAAGTAGTCTGGACCTCAACTTTATGCGAATGAGGGACACACGCGTCTCTGGAAACCCAGTGTCGAGCTAGCAGAACGAAGTGCACGGATCCTGACACAGACAATTAATGGGAACTGTGGAAATGGTGAACCATTATTTTATATCATTGTAATGAACGGCCAAATCTGGTTCGACTGACAAAATTCTGATTCAGGTAGCTACACCGCTCTTTTATGTCCTGTAAAGTTCGACACCTTGTCTGCTCATCAACATGCAGTGTAAACAACTCAATAACAATATCAATTAATAATAATATTAACTCATAGAATGATTAAATTGATATGAGATGATTAATACTCAGAAAGAATTGTCATTTGCATAAAATGTGTTTTTCTAAACTTAATATAGCCTAAATGTTCAAAACAAAACTGGGAAACTTTTAATTTTGTGGCATATTAAACTCTGTAAAGATGAAATTCTGCTTCTGCTTTTACATTTAACTCTGTGCAGATGATGGACAAACTTTATAAATAACTGTCACTTCTGTTGATATTGATATGTTTCAGTTGCCATATTGATTCTGGTGTTTTAACTTACATTCTAAAAACCTCAGGGATAAGTACTTTCTCCAATAACAGCCAAGGAATGGTTGGGTTGACCATATGTTTATCAGCTGCATTGATAAAATGTTCCCGATGAGATATTCACACTTTCACTGTTTCAAACTTTGGAGGTGAAAAACTGCGACCTCACAGCTGTCACATAGAGAAAGGACTCATTAAGCGAGCTGCTTGCTGTGTGAACACATAATAATGACAAGCACCGCCGCCAGTAGACCCACACTACCATGTTAAGGAGCCAGGGCATTAACGCAGACCATGGATAAACACCATGGAGCAACAACACATGTATTAAGTTATGTTACAGACAATTAATTACTTTTGGCATCCTCAGTGCTCCCCAGCTGGCACAGCAAAACAGACTCCAGTTCAGTTTTGGCAGATGATGCAGAAAGCAAGATAGAGAAGCAAAAAGAATGGGCTTCGGCACGCACATACATGCAAACGATACCAAACATTTAAGCGCTCAAACGCTGCTGCATCCAAGCGAAACCATAAATATTCAGATGTGTGATGGAGGCCTGTCTCTCAGAGCATTTCAGTTAGAAGACGTTTCCTTTGATTTACAGTTTGACAAAACTCACGAGCGCGATACAATAAAATCCACAAAGGTACTCCATTGTAATTCTAGTAAGTTGTAAAAAATATTTCTTAGTAAGAATTAGTGTACAATACAGTTGTGATTCCATTGGATAGTGTGTCTGTGACGGACCGCTGATGGGAGGACCTGCACCGCTGTGATTGATTTTCATGTTCATGTGTTCCTAACTTAAATTTGAACGCTTGGAGTTTGGTTAAGGCTGTTTTCTCCTCTCTGTAAAGTTATGTACACTACACCAGCATCCTTTGGCTGCTGATTGGCCAATATTAACACCAAATATTTTTCTCCCCCGAAGCCTTTTTACTACAGAGGATGTGCCAAAAAACTGTTTTAAGACAATTTACATATTCTTACTTTTCCATTTGTAAGAAAAAATATTCTGGGGTGAAAGCAGATGGAAATCAGTTGAAACTCATCATTACAACTCAATAAAAGCCGGTGGGAAAACAGGCTCTCCACTCGGCCTAATGGAAGAAAAATAAAACCAAACAGAGGAAGAAATCAAAATAATGAAATGGCAGCATGCTGGGGAAAACAATACACTCCTTCTCTTTACTGAGAAAGGTAACAGTAGTAGAGTGGTAGAGCTGCTCTGAGCAACAAACTGAGGCTCTGAAATGGATTTAAAA
Source organism: Amphiprion ocellaris (assembly GCF_022539595.1). NCBI lineage: Eukaryota > Metazoa > Chordata > Actinopteri > Pomacentridae > Amphiprion > Amphiprion ocellaris. The sequence goes on from NC_072779.1 coordinate 3,843,072, forward strand.
TGGAATTTGCCTGATAGAATGTAAAGATCCATTTTCCTTTGCTGCCTTCTTTTTGATTATGTGTGGTGGTCGGGGTCCAGTACAACCAACCCATCTCTCATTTATGTCCATTGTACAATGATATGTAAAGCATTCCATGCATTGTTGGAGCTGTCAAAAGTTGAGGGAAAAGAGAGGGAAGTAATGGCTTGAGACAAATCACAGTATACTTGGAAAGAGTTTCTGTTATGCGGGAGAGGATGCATGTGTGCCGACACATTTAGAGAAAATGAATAAAGTGGCTGTGTAATTTTACCCTCATACAAAAGCCAACAGCACGTTGATAATTACGAGTGGGGAGATGAGACGGGAGCAACGAGGTTATGCGAACGATGATCAACACAAATGCAAAGTATGGACAGAACCAAAACATTTAGAACAAGGCACAGAATTTTCTGCAAATGGTTGAACTAAATAAAATTCGTACCAGCAGTTAGGGAGGTGTCGAATGGTGAAGCTCTCTACAGTGATTTCTGGAACCCTCCCACCCCCGACCTGACCCCCGTTACCGAAAACCCCGGACCCCCAACATTTTTTGTCCTTTTTTGATTTGGATTTTTTTTTTTAAACACACAAAACATTCCATCTACATCTGCAGACTAAACAACGGCTTAAAACCAGGCCTTCCTTTAAAACCCATGCCTCTCTCCTTGACCCCTCTACTCTCACTAAACCCTCCATCAACCCCCACCTCGTCCTCCTGCCCCCCATCCCCAGAAAAACAGCTCAGTGTCCAAAGGAGGACACTAGAGTGAGGGGTCCTGTTTGATTAGATGTAGTACTCCTTCTTTTCGTCCGAGTTGGTGTGGCCGCCCTCTGCGTTGATGATGGCTGTATCTGCATCCGCTGCATCGTCTGCTCCTTTGGCTTCATGTGTGAAGTAGGTACCTGAGGATGAGGAGGAGGACAGGGTCACGGACTGGATAATAGCCTGCTGCTCAGATCATACCAAAGATTAAAATCTGCCCCTCCTTGGGCACTCGTATAGCTCAACGCGTTGAGTGGGTGATCCATATACAGGGCTGGTCCCCGACGCAGCTGGCCCGGGTTCGATTCCCGCTCGTGGCCCTTTGCTGCATATCTTCCCCTGACTCTTCTCTCATTTCCTGTCTCTCTCTCACTGCACCTATCCAATAAAGCTGATAAAAGGCCAAAAAAATAACTTTAAAAAAAAAAACAAAAAAAACTGCCCCTCCATCTCGCAGCACCTAATTATGCAAATCCTTCACTGTGCCGCATTTACATACCCCCAGCACCAGCAAGTTATAATATTCAAATTGTACAACATTTTCTGTCTTTTTTTTTTTTAAACTGACGATTGGCACGTGAAAATCACGGTTTGAAATGATCTCGAGTGTGGGGAAGAGCTTGGTGCACACCTTCAAATTAACCTTGTCAAGTTCAGCAGAAAAAGAAAAAAAAAGGAACTAGTCAGCCACTTCAAACCCAATTTACAAGATTTATTCACATCCCTTCACAGCAGAGTTTGGTGATGATGGTAATATTCTAGACTGGATGTGGAAGGGAAGTGGCAAACATGGAAAAAAATAAAAGCACAGATGCTGTTTTGAAAAAACAAAGGGCTCAGAATGGAAAAAAGAATGGTGACCTGGTATATGTAGAGATTCTCGTTTAATCTGACATTTTAACTTGGTTTGCTGACAGGCATCAACCTATATCTGGTAAACTTTTGATTCTCCAACGTCAATTTGAAGAGTCTTATCAGAAATTTGTGGTAATGTGACACTATTTTCCAGTTAAAACTCATCTCTGGTTGTTGATTTAACCTCTACAACCATCTCTGGTTGTTGGTTTAACCTCTAAAAACCATCTCTGGTTGTTGATTTAACCTCTAAAAACCATCTCTGGTTGTTGATTTAACCTCTAAAACTCATCTGTGGCTGTTGATTTAACCTCTAAAAACCATCTCTGGTTGTTGATTTAACCTCTAAAACCATCTCTGGTTGTTGATTTAACCTCTAAAAACCATCTCTGGTTGTTGATTTAACCTCTAAAACCATCTCTGGTTGTTAATTTAACCTCTAAAACCATCTCTGGTTGTTGATTTAACCTCTAAAAACCATCTCTGGTTGTTGATTTAACCTCTAAAAACCATCTGTGGCTGTTGATTTAACCTCTAAAACCATCTCTGGTTGTTGATTTAACCTCTAAAAACCATCTCTGGTTGTTGATTTAACCTCTAAAACCATCTCTGGTTGTTGATTTAACCTCTAAAACTCATCTGTGGCTGTTGATTTAACCTCTAAAAACCATCTCTGGTTGTTGATTTAACCTCTAAAAACCATCTGTGGCTGTTGATTTAACCTCTAAAAACCATCTCTGGTTGTTGATTTAACCTCTAAAAACCATCTGTGGTTGTTGATTTAACCTCTAAAAACCATCTCTGGTTGTTGATTTAACCTCTAAAAACCATCTCTGGTTGTTGATTTAACCTCTAAAAACCATCTGTGGCTGTTGATTTAACCTCTAAAAACCATCTCTGGTTGTTGATTTAACCTCTAAAAACCATCTCTGGTTGTTGATTTAACCTCTAAAAACCATCTCTGGTTGTTGATTTAACCTCTAAAACCATCTCTGGTTGTTGATTTAACCTCTAAAACTCATCTGTGGCTGTTGATTTAACCTCTAAAAACCATCTCTGGTTGTTGATTTAACCTCTAAAAACCATCTCTGGTTGTTGATTTAACCTCTAAAACTCATCTGTGGCTGTTGATTTAACCTCTAAAAACCATCTCTGGTTGTTGATTTAACCTCTAAAACCATCTCTGGTTGTTGATTTAACCTCTAAAACCATCTCTGGTTGTTGATTTAACCTCTAAAAACCATCTCTGGTTGTTGATTTAACCTCTAAAACCATCTCTGGTTGTTGATTTAACCTCTAAATCTCATCTCTGTGCATCCCGATTACACATTTGAGTTTTTTTTCAAATAAAATAATCCATTCAAGTCTTAAAATGGTTTCTGTGTCACTCTATACAATGGAAAACTGTAATATTGCAGTAATTTAGTTGTTTCCAGGACTGTCATCTGCAGTTTCAAGGTGGACATGCTAAGCCATTGTTCTGCCTGCTTTTTATTCTCATGATATGTCTTTTGGATATAAAAAAAAACCATCATTTGGACATGTTTACAAGATAAAAGCATTATTTAAGGTGATTTTTCAGACAGCTTTGCTCTTCTCAGAGTTATAGGTCACTTCAGATAAATGTGTTATTGACGAATGATTGGAAAGTTTCCAACAGAGGCAATTAAAAGTCACTGATAATTCTTTTCTAAGTGGCTGCTCCAGTCTGATCATCGTGCTGCACAGGTGTGACCACCAAAACAAGCCAGGAAATCTCTCTCCTTTGTGATTATTATTATTATTCTGCCATGAATATTCATATCTGGCCTCCAGGCACTTTAACTCGTTAACCGTTTACCACTCATACCTTAAACAATTAGTCAAAGTGACCTCGGCTTCATTTGTAAACTTGGCATCCGGTTGTATTTCCTAGTGAAAATGTGTTGTGAACAACCTGAGAGGAAAACAGCGTTGTGACAATAATCCAGATGTGAATATTAAAAGATATTTCCAGCTTGTTGAAGCTTGTGATTCATAGTTTGACTGAGTTTCCATAACTTTGTATGAACCAAAGTTAGCGCTGAGATCTGGCCAAGAATCATGAACCAGACAGGATGCAGAAAGTAAACTGTCTAAATGTGGAGAAAAGGGCATTAGTTGGGCCTTTGGTGATCCTGAATAGACTGGAAAACAGCGCTGAGTATGGTGGCTCGAGGTTGAACAGGGATGTCAGTCTTTAAAGTGTGAGGGCAGCGTTTTACACTCCCCTTTGCTTTCTCTTTAAACTTAGTTTGACTAACCTGGGGGTTTGTTTGTGACTTCTCTGAGCGTCTAGCTGCTCTTGCTTCTTTCCTACTCAATCTCCGTCTTAGCAAAGTTGCTGCAGCTTCAGATGACAACAGAACCTGATAGGCTGCAGTGTTATAGTGACCCTTATGGCTGCATTTCCTTGAATATCCACTAGAGGAAGGCGACAACAGCAAATCAGCCCAATCAACATTTTTGGGAAATCTTTGAACATTTTTTGGTGGAAAAAAGAAATGCTAAAAATGTTTAAGAACATTCACAAAAATATCAACCAAAATCCAGCGAAAATTGCTGGATTTTGGTTGATATTTTTGTGAATGTTCTTAAAGAAAATATTAGAAGCTTTACTGATATATATGGAATCATTTTAGATATTTTTAGGATTTTTTGGGAAGATTTTTACTCATTTTTTGAAAATATTTACAAGAATTTTCTTGCCAAATTTGTGGATTTTTTTTTTTTTTTTTTAAATAAAATTTTTAAGGGAAACTTTTAAGGAAATATTGGAATTTTCTTCCTGAAGGTTTTGCAAATTTTCTGAAATTTAGGGAATTTTTTTCAGAATTTTTGGATTTTTTGTCAGACAATGAAACAACATTTTTGGGTTGCCGTAACTTCTACACCTGGCGTTAAAAGTCACAGGATAAGTTTCTCTAACAGACCGTCCCTCCAGCCTTCAGCGTTAATCGATCATGAAGACTCTGTCAGCGGCTCACAGGAAGCTTTTCTTTACTAATCTGGTTCATTTTGCACAGAGACAGACAGAGACCAGATCCAGACCAGCAGGTTGATGGGAGAGAAGCTAAACTTTATCGGCAGTCGGAGTTAACGGCGTGACAACGTGAAGCTGAAACATGTAGCAGGAATATTACTGCAGACACTCACACACAAACAGCTCACATGTTTGCTTGAACTTTAACTCCTGGACAAACATCTGATGGGAAACTGAGTTCACCTTAAAATAAAATAATAATTCACCTTTAATTTGCCTCATTTACACGACTTCCCCTCTAAAGTGCTTAATGTGGCCGATTCCATTTCCTGCTGCATGAGAAATATCTAAGTGTGAAATTTGTTATAGATTCTAATTATTTCTGTTATGAGGGCGGCATACAGGATTTGCTATACTATTCAGCAGGACTGCATGAAAAATGTAATTTTACTCATCATCAGTAACCCGTAGCCTTAATAGCCGTCTCTCCATCATTTGGATCACATCCATCTAATGATGTCTGAAGGAAAAAAGTAAAGAGGCTTCACTTGATCAAGCTTTCAGCCTGCGGGTGCTTCAGAGGAAATCAGTGAGCCGCTATTAAAAGGTACTGATTTAAAAATGTTAATGATCAACAGTACATTTAAATTCTGTTTATAGGAGGTATGTAATATGTGCATCTATAAAAATGACATGATTTCAAAAAATAATACCCAGGATTTAACTCTCTGAGCTCCAGAACCTCCTGAAGGACAGCAGATTTTTAGAAAGTTGCTAGAATTAATCAGAGCCAGAAACGGTTAAAACAGAAATAATTTTAAACTTTCCAACAGTCCTTGAACTACCCATCAGTGTCTTATAGTTGGACAAATCTAAGCTTTTAATCAGGTTCTTTAATCAAACACTTTATTCTACATATTTAGGGAAAAATAAGGCATTTGCTGAAACCAGATTTTGTTAAAAAAAAAAAATAATAATAATAATAATTCTGTGCTCTTTGGTTCAACCAGGAAGCTATTAGTGATCCAGATGAAACCGACAGTCCCATGACAAAAATTTTAACATTTTTTCCAAACTTTTGAAGATAAAACACATAATATTGCCAGATTTATCATTTCCTGTCTGACTTTTTTTTTTTTTGGTTAAATGCAATTAAAACACTGAAAAATTGTAACAGGGTTTGAGTTAATCTTATATTTTACGGGTGATAATGAGCTTTTTACACCCAGCTGATAGCAAACAAATGTAAATATCTGCAGCATGTAGAGTCATGATTTTTCCAGTCTGGGTAACATTCCTGGTCACTAGGAAAATATTGTATGTGCCCATTTTAATTTTTTGTAAAATAAATAATCGAGGAAAAAAAAAAGATTAATTTCCTACTAACTGTGTTTTTCTGCACAAAACACAATTCTGAATTCTGTCTATTTCCAGCCGTGTTGGTGAAGGATTTAATATGTTGGTGAAAAACGAGCCCACAGAGATCTGTATGGTTCAGAAGGTTAAGGAGAATCCTATATTGTTCCTACAAGTATGCTGCAGAAAGTACTTTCTATTATTTCTGCAGCCTTCTGTTCCTCTGGTGAATAATTACCGCTACTGTCCAGAGTTTCTTTTAGACCAACAGGTCGAATCAACTATCAAGCATCTGAATGCATTTTTCTGCAGTAAGTTTGTGAGAAGAGTCCAGATTATGGACATTATAGTTCATATTATCACCATATTCAGCAGAAATATTGTGTCTCTACTGGTGATAAATCTGTATTTTCACCTTTGTGTCTCGCAAAGTAGCGTCCCAAGACGATGAGTAGACAGAGCATGGCGAACACCACGACGGCCACCACTCCTCCGATGACTGCATGGTCCACCGTTCTGGGAGCTCCTTCTCCAGCTCGAGAATCTGAAAGCACACAAGAAGAAGAAGAAAAGCCGTCCTGTTAAAGCTCCTTCTCACACTTTGGGAATAGCAATCAGCCACATCCCTACAGGAACGTCTGACAGTTAAACGTGATGGAGCTGTAGATTAGACTTAATGCCAGACATTTAAATGTACCAACGATGGAATCTGCTGCTTTTACAGGACTGAGACACGATTGTCTTGGTTGTCTGCTGCTGTGGGCTTAACTCATAAACTTCAGTAAATCTAGAGCTGCCCAGTCTACTGAGTGCTTTTCCTTTTCATAAAACTAAATGGATCCAGTAGTTAGAAGGAATACCGAGGAGGAAATAAACATTCATAGATGGAAAAGTTAGAGAAACATCATTATTTTCATACCATGACAAGTTAAGACAGAGCAGCATGGACGTCTGTAGGAGTGAAAATAAAGGAAAACATTTCACATGTACGCTCCATCAGAGCCAGAAACTGCAAAAACTAAAAGAATCCTTTGATTTTCATATTTCTGATGGTCCTTGAAATACTCATCTGTAATGTGGATGGAAAACTGTGGCTGCAAATTGGTGGTATTTACAGTAAAACTAAATATTTAAGTTATACATAGATATTTATATCTATAAATGTGAGCATAAAATTGATTGGTATATTTCGCAGAAATCACTTTATGTCTCATTTAAACATTCGCCAAACATAAGCCGTTTAATCTGGCCAGATCCTGTGAAAAACTAAAAATTCTGAACTTCTCAACACAACAGATGAGCAGCTGATAACTGAGATAACTGAAAACCAGCAAACTTGACAAAAACTCAGGAAGTTTTTGGTTGAACTGCAGGAAGTGTTTACGCAGAGCAGAAGTGAGACGAGTATTAAAGCCAATTAAAATATCTGTAGAAGTTAAATATCTGTAGTGTGCAGAGTCTTAATTTTTTCCAGTATTGGTAACACCTCTGGGCACAGAATATAGTACATTTAATTACGTTTTTATTTTTCATTTTTTAAAAGTAATAATCAAACATATTCAACTTTTGTTTTGTCTTCTTTAATTATTTAGTGAATTCTAAGAGCATATCTTTGAGATCTTTCTCTGCCTTCATGGTTGTTCTGTTTCCATAGAAGTGCATGATTTTATATTGCAGTGAAAAATGAGCCACAGTGAGTAAAAATGCAATAAAAACTCAGAGGGTTAACCTGGACTTTTTCCACTTTAACTCAATAAATAACCAAACTAGACTGCTTCATTTTTCCACTGCTGATCTTTGCATCCCTTAAATGCTTCATGGTTGAAATGACAAATATCCTACATTATAATTATTCAGTTCAGTTTCTTTCTTCCTGTTTTTTTTGGGCACGTTTGTGTCTTGCTGACACTTTAATAACCACTGAACACAATTACTACAATAACTGGTTGGATTGCCATCAGGTACTGAACAGGAATTACCATAATCCTGTCATATTCTACCTTTCATTAAGAATCTATTTGTCACAGTTTACAAATCATCAAGATTAGAAAAAAAATACTACAAAAGTTTTTATGCACACAACAAAGTGTTCAGTACTTCTTAACAGTGTGGGAAAAGTTCATTATGTTGGTTTTTTAACTTTCAGAGTAGGAGTTCAGCTAAAAAAGGTGTGTGATTGGAAAACAACCTGAACCTGTGTTTTAATGTGATGTGAAAGTTATTGATCAGGTGAAGGGATCCATGACAACCCCGCCTTAACATCTGTTCGTGGACCTGATTGCTCCTTCATGGGACAAAAGAGCTGCATGTTTTCACTATCATTGTAGAGGATGGGGGAGGTGGCGCTGAGATGTGACCTACAATGAATTCTGTATTCACTCTTTTATTCAACCCTCTGAAGCCTAAAACTGCTGCTCCACCGCTGCTGCTGTGACCTGCTCTGCTCCACCTGTCCACTCAGCGGCTGTTCCACCTCCGCTGCTACCTCCTGCTCTGCTCCACCCGGCGGCTGTCCCACCTCCGATGCTGCATCCTGCTCTGGTCCACCCGGCGGCTTTTCCAACTCGGCTGCTGCATCCTGCTCTACTCCACCTGGTGGCTGTTCCATCTCCGCTGCTGCATCCCGCTTTGCTGCTGAGTAGAAAGGTGGAACAGCAGCCGTGTAGAGCATAACAGGAAGTTGCAGTGGAGGTGGAACAGCATTCGGGTTGAGAAGAACAGGAGGCAGAAGCGGTGGAAAAGCCGCTGAGTGGACAGGTGGAGCACCTCCGCTGCTACCTCCTGCGCTGCTCCACCCGGTGGCTGTTCCACCTCCGCTGCTGCATCCTGCTCTGCAAAACAAAGCAGCTGCTCCACCTCTCCACTCGGGCTGTTTCACCGCTGCTACTTTGACCTGGTCTGTCCCACCTGTCCACTCAGCGGCTGTTCCACCGCTGCTGCCCCCTGCTCTGCTCCACCCGGTGGCTGGTCCACCTCCGATGCTGCATCCTGCTCTGCTCCACCCGGCGGCTGCTCCACTTCCGATCCTGCCTCCTGCTCTGGTCCACCCGGCGGCTGTCCCACCTCCGATGCTGCATCCTGCTCTGCAAAACCAAGCAGCTGCTCCACCTCTCCACTCAGCGGCTGTTCCACCGCTGCTGCCTCCCGCTCTGCTCCACCCGGAGGCTGTTCCACCTCCGCTGCTGCATCCTGCTCTGGTCCACCCGGCGGCTGTCCCACCTCCGCTGCTGCCTCCTGCTCTGCTCCACCCGGCGGCTGTCCCACCTCCGCTGCTGCCTCCTGCCCTGTTCCACCAATGGCTGCTCCACCTCCGATCATGCCTCCTGCTGTGCTCCATCCGGCGGCTGGTCCACCTCCGCTGCTGCATCCTGCTCTGCAAAACCAAGCAGCTGCTCCACCTCTCCACTCAGGGGTTGTTCCACCGCTGCTGCTTTGACCTGGTCTGTCCCACCTGTCCACTCAGCGGCTGTTCCACCGCTGCTGCCTCCTGCTCTGCTCCACCCGGTGGCTGGTCCACCTCCGCTGCTGCATCCTGCTCTGCAAAACCAAGCAGCTGCTCCACTTCTTCACTCAGCGGCTGTTCCACCGCTGCTGCCTCCTGCTCTGCTCCACCCGGTGGCTGGTCCACCTCCGCTGCTGCGTCCTGCTCTGCTCCACCCGGCGGCTGTCCCACCTCCGCTGCTGCATCCTGCTCTGCTCCACCCGGCGGCTGTTCCACCTCCGCTGCTGCATCCTGCTCTGCAAAACCAAGCAGCTGCTCCACTTCTCCACTCAGGGGCTGTTCCACCGCTGCTGCTTTGACCTGGTCTGTCCCACCTGTCCACTCAGCGGCTGTTCCACCGCTGCTGCCTCCTGCTCTGTTCCACCCGGTGGCTGGTCCACCTTCGATGCTGCATCCTGGTCTGCTCCACCCGGCGGCTTTTCCAACTCAGCTGCTGCATCCTGCTCTGCTCCGCCCGGCAGCTGTCCCACCTCCGCTGCTGCATCCTGCTCTGCAAAACCAAGCAGCTGCTCCACCTCTCCACTCAGCGGCTGTTCCACTGCTGCTGCCTCCTGCTCTGCTCCACCCGGTGGCTGTTCCACCTCCGATGCTGGATCCTGCTCTGCTCCACCCGGCGGCTGCTCCACCTCCGATCCTGCCTCCTGCTCTGCTCCATCCGGCGGCTGTTCCACCTCCGCTGCTGCATCCTGCTCTGCAAAACCAAGCAGCTGCTCCACCTCTCCACTCAGCGGCTGTTCCACCGCTGCTGCCTCCTGCTCTGCTCCACCCAGTGGCTGGTCCACCTCCGCTGCTGCGTCCTGCTGTGGTCCACCCGGAGGCTGTTCCACCTCCGCTGCTGCATCCTGCTCTGCTCCACCCGGCGGCTGTCCCACCTCCGATGCTGCATCCTGGTCTGCTCCACCCGGCGGCTGTTCCATCTCCGCTGCTGTCTCCCGCTTTGCTGCTGACTGGAGAGGTGGAACAGCATTCGGGTGGAGCAGAGCAGGAGGCAGCAGCGGTGGAACAGCCGCTGAGTGGACAGGTGGAAAACCTCCGTTGCTGCATCCTGCTCTGCTCCACCACCTCCGATCCTGGCTCCTGGTCTGCTCCACCCGGCGGCTGTCCCACCTCCGCTGCTGCCTCCTGCCCTGTTCCACCCAGCGGCTGTTCCACCTCCGCTGCTGCATCCTGCTCTGAAAAACCAAGCAGCTGGTCCATCTCTCCACTCAGGGGCTGTTCCACCGCTGCTGCTTTGACCTGGTCTGTCCCACCTGTCCACTCAGCGGCTGTTCCACTGCTGCTGCCACCTGCTCTGCTCCACCCGGTGGCTGTTCCACCTCCGATGCTGCATCCTGCTCTGCTCCACCCGGCGGCTGCTCCACCTCCGATCCTGCCTCCTGCTCTGCTCCACCCGGTGGTTGGTCCACCTCCGCTGCTGCATTCTGCTCTGCAAAACCAAGCAGCTGCTCCACCTCTCCACTCAGGGGCTGTTCCACCGCTGCTGCTTTGACCTGGTCTGTCCCACCTGTCCACTCAGCGGCTGTTCCACCGCTGTTGCCTCCTGCTCTGCTCCACCCGGTGGCTGGTCCACCTCCGCTGCTGCATCCTGCTCTGGTCCACCCGGCGGCTGTCCCACCTCCGCTGCTGCCTCCTGCTCTGCTCCACCCGGCGGCTGTCCCACCTCCGATGCTGCATCCTGCTCTGCTCCACCCGGCGGCTGCTCCACCTCCGATCCTGCCTCCTGCTCTGCTCCATCCGGCGGCTGTTCCACCTCCGCTGCTGCATCCTGCTCTGCAAAACAAAGCAGCTGCTCAACCTGTCCACTCAGGGGCTGTTTCACCGCTGCTACTTTGACCTGGTCTGTCCCACCTGTCCACTCAGCGGCTCTTCCACCGCTGCTGCCTCCTGCTCTGCTCCACCCAGTGGCTGGTCCACCTCCGATGCTGCATCCTGCTCTGCTCCACCCGGCGGCTGTTCCACCTCCGATGCTGCATCCTGCTCTGCTCCACCCGGCGGCTGCTCCACTTCCGCTGCTGCATCCTGCTCTGCAAAACCAAGCAGCTGCTCCACCTCTCCACTCAGGGACTTTCCACCGCTGCTGCTTTGACCTGGTCTTTCCCACCTGTCCACTCAGCGGCTGTTCCACCGCTGCTGCCTCCTGTTCTGCTCCACCCGCAGGCTGTGTCACCCTTAGCTGCTACCTCCTGCTCTGCTCCACCCGGCGGCTGTTCCACCTCCGATGCTGCATCCTGGTCTGGAAAACCAAGCAGCTGCTCCACGTCTCCACTCAGGGGCTGTTCCACCGCTGCTGCTTTGACCTGGTCTGTCCCACCTGTCCACTCAGCGGCTGTTCCACCGCTGCTGTCTCCTGCTCTGCTCCACCCGGTGGCTGGTCCACCTCCGCTGCTGCATCCTGCTCTGCTCCGCCCGGCGGCTGTTCCACCTCCGATCCTGCCTCCTGCTCTGCTCCATCCGGCGGCTGTTCCACCTCCGCTGCTGCATCCTGCTCTGCAAAACCAAGCAGCTGCTCCACCTCTCCACTCAGGGGCTGTTTCACCGCTGCTACTTTGACCTGGTCTGTCCCACCTGTCCACTCAGCGGCTGTTCCACCGCTGCTGCCCCCTGCTCTGCTCCACCCGGTGGCTGGTCCACCTCCGATGCTGCATCCTGCTCTGCTCCACCCGGCGGCTGCTCCACTTCCGATCCTGCCTCCTGCTCTGCTCCATCTGGCGGCTGTTCCACCTCCGCTGCTGCATCCTGCTCTGGTCCACCCGGCGGCTGTCCCACCTCCGCTGCTGCCTCCTGCTCTGCTCCACCCGGCGGCTGTCCCACCTCCGCTGCTGCCTCCTGCCCTGTTCCACCGGCGGCTGCTCCACCTACGATCCTGCCTCCTGCTGTGCTCCATCCGGCGGCTGGTCCACCTCCGCTGCTGCATCCTGCTCTGCAAAACCAAGCAGCTGCTCCACCTCTCCACTCAGCAGCTGTTCCACCGCTGCTGCCTCCTGCTCTGCTCCACCCGGTGGCTGGTCCACCTCAGATGCTGCGTCCTGTTCTGCTCCACCTGCAGGCTGTGTCACCCTTAGCTGCTACCTCCTGCTCTGCTCCACCCGGCGGTTGTTCCACCTCCGATGCTGCATCCTGGTCTGGAAAACCAAGCAGCTGCTCCACCTCTCCACTCAGGGGCTGTTCCACCGCTGCTGCTTTGACCTGGTCTGTCCCACCTGTCCACTCAGCGGCTGTTCCACCGCTGTTGCCTCCTGCTCTGCTCCACCCGGTGGCTGGTCCACCTCCGCTGCTGCATCCTGCTCTGGTCCACCCGGAGGCTGTTCCACCTCTGCTGCTGCATCCTGCTCTGGTCCACCCGGAGGCTGTCCCACCTCCGATGCTGCATCCTGGTCTGCTCCACCCGGCGGCTGCTCCACCTCCGATCCTGCCTCCTGCTCTGCTCCATCCGGCGGCTGTTCCACCTCCGCTGCTGCATCCTGCTCTGCAAAACCAAGCAGCTGCTCCACCTCTCCACTCAGCGGCTGTTCCACCGCTGCTGCCTCCTGCTCTGCTCCACCCAGTGGCTGGTCCACCTCCGCTGCTGCGTCCTGCTGTGGTCCACCCGGAGGCTGTTCCACCTCCGCTGCTGCATCCTGCTCTGCTCCACCCGGCGGCTGTCCCACCTCCGATGCTGCATCCTGGTCTGCTCCACCCGGCGGCTGTTCCATCTCCGCTGCTGTCTCCCGCTTTGCTGCTGACTGGAGAGGTGGAACAGCATTCGGGTGGAGCAGAGCAGGAGGCAGCAGCGGTGGAACAGCCGCTGAGTGGACAGGTGGAAAACCTCCGTTGCTGCATCCTGCTCTGCTCCACCACCTCCGATCCTGGCTCCTGGTCTGCTCCACCCGGCGGCTGTCCCACCTCCGCTGCTGCCTCCTGCCCTGTTCCACCCAGCGGCTGTTCCACCTCCGCTGCTGCATCCTGCTCTGAAAAACCAAGCAGCTGGTCCATCTCTCCACTCAGGGGCTGTTCCACCGCTGCTGCTTTGACCTGGTCTGTCCCACCTGTCCACTCAGCGGCTGTTCCACTGCTGCTGCCACCTGCTCTGCTCCACCCGGTGGCTGTTCCACCTCCGATGCTGCATCCTGCTCTGCTCCACCCGGCGGCTGCTCCACCTCCGATCCTGCCTCCTGCTCTGCTCCACCCGGTGGTTGGTCCACCTCCGCTGCTGCATTCTGCTCTGCAAAACCAAGCAGCTGCTCCACCTCTCCACTCAGGGGCTGTTCCACCGCTGCTGCTTTGACCTGGTCTGTCCCACCTGTCCACTCAGCGGCTGTTCCACCGCTGTTGCCTCCTGCTCTGCTCCACCCGGTGGCTGGTCCACCTCCGCTGCTGCATCCTGCTCTGGTCCACCCGGCGGCTGTCCCACCTCCGCTGCTGCCTCCTGCTCTGCTCCACCCGGCGGCTGTCCCACCTCCGATGCTGCATCCTGCTCTGCTCCACCCGGCGGCTGCTCCACCTCCGATCCTGCCTCCTGCTCTGCTCCATCCGGCGGCTGTTCCACCTCCGCTGCTGCATCCTGCTCTGCAAAACAAAGCAGCTGCTCCACCTCTCCACTCAGGGGCTGTTTCACCGCTGCTACTTTGACCTGGTCTGTCCCACCTGTCCACTCAGCGGCTCTTCCACCGCTGCTGCCTCCTGCTCTGCTCCACCCAGTGGCTGGTCCACCTCCGATGCTGCATCCTGCTCTGCTCCACCCGGCGGCTGTTCCACCTCCGATGCTGCATCCTGCTCTGCTCCACCCGGCGGCTGCTCCACTTCCGCTGCTGCATCCTGCTCTGCAAAACCAAGCAGCTGCTCCACCTCTCCACTCAGGGACTTTCCACCGCTGCTGCTTTGACCTGGTCTTTCCCACCTGTCCACTCAGCGGCTGTTCCACCGCTGCTGCCTCCTGTTCTGCTCCACCCGCAGGCTGTGTCACCCTTAGCTGCTACCTCCTGCTCTGCTCCACCCGGCGGCTGTTCCACCTCCGATGCTGCATCCTGGTCTGGAAAACCAAGCAGCTGCTCCACGTCTCCACTCAGGGGCTGTTCCACCGCTGCTGCTTTGACCTGGTCTGTCCCACCTGTCCACTCAGCGGCTGTTCCACCGCTGCTGTCTCCTGCTCTGCTCCACCCGGTGGCTGGTCCACCTCCGCTGCTGCATCCTGCTCTGCTCCGCCCGGCGGCTGTTCCACCTCCGATCCTGCCTCCTGCTCTGCTCCATCCGGCGGCTGTTCCACCTCCGCTGCTGCATCCTGCTCTGCAAAACCAAGCAGCTGCTCCACCTCTCCACTCAGGGGCTGTTTCACCGCTGCTACTTTGACCTGGTCTGTCCCACCTGTCCACTCAGCGGCTGTTCCACCGCTGCTGCCCCCTGCTCTGCTCCACCCGGTGGCTGGTCCACCTCCGATGCTGCATCCTGCTCTGCTCCACCCGGCGGCTGCTCCACTTCCGATCCTGCCTCCTGCTCTGCTCCATCTGGCGGCTGTTCCACCTCCGCTGCTGCATCCTGCTCTGGTCCACCCGGCGGCTGTCCCACCTCCGCTGCTGCCTCCTGCTCTGCTCCACCCGGCGGCTGTCCCACCTCCGCTGCTGCCTCCTGCCCTGTTCCACCGGCGGCTGCTCCACCTACGATCCTGCCTCCTGCTGTGCTCCATCCGGCGGCTGGTCCACCTCCGCTGCTGCATCCTGCTCTGCAAAACCAAGCAGCTGCTCCACCTCTCCACTCAGCAGCTGTTCCACCGCTGCTGCCTCCTGCTCTGCTCCACCCGGTGGCTGGTCCACCTCAGATGCTGCGTCCTGTTCTGCTCCACCCGCAGGCTGTGTCACCCTTAGCTGCTACCTCCTGCTCTGCTCCACCCGGCGGTTGTTCCACCTCCGATGCTGCATCCTGGTCTGGAAAACCAAGCAGCTGCTCCACCTCTCCACTCAGGGGCTGTTCCACCGCTGCTGCTTTGACCTGGTCTGTCCCACCTGTCCACTCAGCGGCTGTTCCACCGCTGTTGCCTCCTGCTCTGCTCCACCCGGTGGCTGGTCCACCTCCGCTGCTGCATCCTGCTCTGGTCCACCCGGAGGCTGTTCCACCTCTGCTGCTGCATCCTGCTCTGGTCCACCCGGAGGCTGTCCCACCTCCGATGCTGCATCCTGGTCTGCTCCACCCGGCGGCTGTTCCATCTCCGCTGCTGCCTCCCGCTTTGCTGCTGACTGGAGAGGTGGAACAGCATTCGGGTGGAGCAGAGCAGGAGGCAGCAGCGGTGGAACAGCCGCTGAGTGGACAGGTGGAAAACCTCCGTTGCTGCATCCTGCTCTGCTCCACCACCTCCGATCCTGGCTCCTGGTCTGCTCCACCCGGCGGCTGTCCAACCTCCGCTGCTGCATCCTGCTCTGCAAAACCAAGCAGCTGCTCCACCTCTCCACTCAGGGGCTGTTCCACCGCTGCTGCTTTGACCTGGTCTGTCCCACCTGTCCACTCAGCGGCTGTTCCACCGCTGCTGCCTCCTGCTCTGCTCCACCCGGTGGCTGGTCCACCTCCGCTGCTGCATCCTGCTCTGCAAAACCAAGCAGCTGCTCCACTTCTCCACTCAGGGGCTGTTCCACCGCTGCTGCTTTGACCTGGTCTGTCCCACCTGTCCACTCAGCGGCTGTTCCACCGCTGCTGCGTCCTGCTCTGCTCCACCCGGCGGCTGTCCCACCTCCGATGCTGCGTCCTGTTCTGCTCCACCCGCAGGCTGTGTCACCCTGAGCTGCTACCTCCTGCTCTGCTCCACCCGGCGGCTGGTCCACCTCCGCTGTTGCATCCTGCTCTGCTCCACCCAGCGGCTGTTCCACCTCCGATGCTGCATCCTGCTCTGCTCCACCCGGCGGCTGCTCCACGTCCGATCCTGCCTCCTGCTCTGCTCCACCCGGTGGTTGGTCCACCTCCGCTGCTGCATTCTGCTCTGCAAAACCAAGCAGCTGCTCCACTTCTCCACTCAGGGGCTGTTTCACCGCTGCTGCTTTGACCTGGTCTGTCCCACCTGTCCACTCAGCGGCTGGTCCACCGCTGTTAGCTCCTGCTCTGCTCCACCCGGCGGCTGTTCCACCTCCGATGCTGCATCCTGCTCTGCTCCACCCGGCGGCTGCTCCACCTCCGCTGCTGCCTCCTGCTCTGCTCCACCCGGCGGCTGTCCCACCTCCGATGCTGCATCCCGGTCTGCTCCACCCGGTGGCTGTTCCATCTCCGCTGCTGCCTCCCGCGTTGGTGCTGACTGGAGAGGTTGAACAGCATTCGGGTGGAGCGGAGCAGGAGGCAGCAGCGGTGGAACAGCTGCTGAGTGGACAGGTGGAAAACCTCCGTTGCTGCATCCTGCTCTGCTCCACCACCTCCGATCCTGGCTCCTGGTCTGCTCCACCCGGCGGGTGTCCCGCCTCCGCTGCTGCATCCTGCTCTGCAAAACCAAGCAGCTGCTCCACCTCTCCACTCAGGGGCTGTTCCACCGCTGCTGCTTTGACCTGGTCTGTCCCACCTGTCCACTCAGCGGCTGTTCCACCGCTGCTGCCCCCTGCTCTGCTCCACCCGGTGGCTGGTCCACCTTCGATGCTGCATCCTGGTCTGCTCCACCCGGCGGCTTTTCCAACTCAGCTGCTGCATCCTGCTCTGCTCCGCCCGGCGGCTGTCCCACCTCCGCTGCTGTCTCCTGCCCTGTTCCACCGGCGGCTGCTCCACCTCCGATCCTGCCTCCTGCTCTGCTCCATCCGGCGGCTGTTCCACCTCCGCTGCTGCATCCTGCTCTGCAAAACCAAGCAGCTGCTCCACCTCTCCACTCAGGGGCTGTTCCACCGCTGCTGCTTTGACCTGCTCTGTCCCACCTGTCCACTCAGCGGCTGTTCCACCGCTGCTGCCTCCTTCTCTGCTCCACCCGGTGGCTGGTCCACCTTCGATGCTGCATCCTGGTCTGCTCCACCCGGCGGCTTTTCCAACTCAGCTGCTGCATCCTGCTCTGCTCCGCCCGGCGGCTGTCCCACCTCCGCTGCTGCCTCCTGCCCTGTTCCACCGGCGGCTGTCCCACCTCCGATGCTGCGTCCTGTTCTGCTCCACCCGCAGGCTGTGTCACCCTTAGCTGCTACCTCCTGCTCTGCTCCACCCGGCGGCTGTTCCACCTCCGATGCTGCATCCTGGTCTGGAAAACCAAGCAGCTGCTCCACCTCTCCACTCAGGGGCTGTTCCACCGCTGCTGCTTTGACCTGGTCTGTCCCACCTGTCCACTCAGCGGCTGTTCCACCGCTGCTGTCTCCTGCTCTGCTCCACCCGGTGGCTGGTCCACCTCCGCTGCTGCATCCTGCTCTGCTCCACCCGGCGGCTGTTCCACCTCCGATGCTGCATCCTGCTCTGCTCCACCCGGCGGCTGCTCCACCTCCGATCCTGCCTCCTGCTCTGCTCCATCCGGCGGCTGTTCCACCTCCGCTGCTGCATCCTGCTCTGCAAAACCAAACAGCTGCTCCACCTCTCCACTCAGGGGCTGTTCCACCGCTGCTGCTTTGACCTGGTCTGTCCCACCTGTCCACTCAGCGGCTGTTCCACCGCTGCTGCCTCCTGCTCTGCTCCACCCGGTGGCTGGTCCACCTCCGATGCTGCATCCTGCTCTGCTCCACCCGGCGGCTGCTCCACCTCCGCTGCTGCATCCTGCTCTGCAAAACCAAGCAGCTGCTCCACCTCTCCACTCAGGGGCTGTTCCACCGCTGCTCCTTTGACCTGGTCTGTCTCACCTGTCAACTCAGCGGCTGTTCCACCGCTGCTGCCTCCTGCTCTGCTCCACCCGGTGGCTGGTCCACCTCCGATGCTGCATCCTGCTCTGGTCCACCCGGCCGCTGTCCCACCTCCGCTGCTGCCTCCTGCTCTGCTCCACCCGGTGGCTGTTCCATCTCCGCTGCTGCCTCCCGCTTTGCTGCTGACTGGAGAGGTGGAACAGCATTCGGGTGGAGCAGAGCAGGAGGCAGCAGCGGTGGAACAGCCGCTAAGTGGACAGGTTGAAAACCTCCGTTGCTGCATCCTGCTCTGCTCCACCACCTCCGATCCTGGCTCCTGGTCTGCTCCACCCGGCGGCTGTCCCACCTCCGCTGCTGCCTCCTGCCCTGTTCCACCGGCAGCTGCTCCACCTCCGATCCTGCCTCCTGCTCTGCTCCATCCGGCGGCTGTTCCACCTCCGCTGCTGCATCCTGCTCTGCAAAACCAAGCAGCTGCTCCACCTCTCCACTCAGGGGCTGTTCCACCGCTGCTGCTTTGACCTGGTCTGTCCCACCTGTCCACTCAGCGGCTGTTCCACCGCTGTTGCCTCCTGCTCTGCTCCACCCGGTGGCTGGTCCACCTCCGATGCTGCATCCTGGTCTGGAAAACCAAGCAGCTGCTCCACGACTCCACTCAGGGGCTGTTCCACCGCTGCTGCTTTTACCTGGTCTGTCCCACCTGTCCACTCAGGGGCTGTTCCACCGCTGCTGCATCCTGCTCTGCTCCGCACGGCGGCTGCTCCACCTCCGATCCTGCCCCCTGCTCTGCCCCATCCGGTGGCTGTTCCACCTCCGATGCTGCATCCTGCTCTGCTCCACCCGGCGGCTGCTCCACCTCCGATCCTGCCTCCTGCTCTGCTCCATCCGG